>NW_020954599.1:963300-1044122 GCF_900497805.2 Vombatus ursinus | reverse complement strand
AGTGAGTGACTTGCCCAAGGTCACACAGCTAGTAGTGTGTGAGGTCAGATTTGAGCTCAGGAAGATGAGTCTTCCTGACTTCAGGCCTGGCATTCGTATCCACCGCGCCGCCTAGCTGCCCCTATCAGCAGCTGTGACTACCCCTAAACTGGTAAAGTGCTGTAGGCTAGCATCTGTCTTGTGCTCTATGGGAGAAGACAGATTTGAGCCCAGGAAGTTTGCATGCCCCTGTATCATTTCCCTAGGCCATAGATCTCATTTTAAATGGAAATCAGTGCAAAAATAAAGTTCAGCGTTATAGCTTTAGAAACAACTTTGCTATAATGCCCTTTGTATACAGGGATATTTGTTTACCTTCAGTGGTGAAGATCTTTGTGCATCTATGCAATTATAATATAAAGTAACTAATGACATAATACAAATGGTTTAAAGCCCTTAGTTAAAACTATAATCTCTGTATTCTGAGCAACATGAAAAAAAAATCAGAAGTTTAGAGAGTATAGCATCAAAGCAAAGAGAATTGAATCTTCTTAAATGAAATATTCATCACACTGATGTAGTTTTGCTCAGTGGATTATAATTAATTATCAAGTACTTCTTTACCTAGCTTCTCTTGCAGCAGTGAGAGATATGGAGGGAACTTTTAAAAATATCTATTTTTTGTTATGAACTTATGAACTTAATAACAAACATGAACATTACAACTACAAAGAATGGAAAAGAGGATTGAATATGAAAGACAGGTGCAGTTCATTTATAAAGAAGTATATATCAATTTTATAAATTAGGAACAAAATTGGAGGGAACTTTCTCACATTGTAGACAGCATCACCTGTGTACCTTTCTCCTTCTCAGCCTCTGAATTCCTCCAGTCTCCTAGCAAGTGTTAAGGCAGAAATGGGATTTATACATTGGGATGAAGAATAATATAGGGAGAGCTGTAGTAGATAGAAGAAAGTTAAAAATAAATGAGATTAGGATGAAAGCTCCATAATGGAAAGGAATAGGATCATAATAGAAGAATTGGGGTGTGTGGGTGGCTGTTGTGATGGAAAAATGCTTGAAAAGTAAGTATTAGAAAAGATGGAACAAGATTAGGCCAAAGAAGATTTTTTTTTTAAAGTACGGAATTAAGCAAAAAAAATGAGCAAATGTATGCCATGTATATGCACGTGTATATAAACACAGAGAAGGATCTAAGATATGTTGATGTCTAGGCATCTGTACATTTTGACATTTAGAGAGAAGGTAGGACCTTTTTTCAGAGTGGAAGATACAATGATTGGCAGAAGCTTTGTAGCATGAGAGCAGGACGACGTGGGACCTCCATTTGAGAAGCCAGCAAAGGACCTCCCAGGCTGTTGATGTGCGGCTTTATTTAGTGCTAACTAAGGGCTTCTCATGTCAATGACCCTTTGCTTGATAGATAAGTTCACCTCCTTCCTACTTTAAAAACTTGTTTTTATATCACTTTCATTTCTGAATGCCTTCCTCTTTGTTCTTTGTAACAAACAAACGAAAAAATACAAGAAAAACAAGACAAAATAAAACAAAACCAAAAACACAACCAGACCTAGAGAGGAGTGAGGTGTGTTTCACTTATTTGGATAGGGGCCTTCCATTTGTAATCTTTTCATTTACGTTATGGTAGTCCATATGTATATTGTTCTTTCGGTTCTGCTTATTTCATTCTGAATCAGCTAGTACATGTTTTTCTGAATTCATCATGTTTGTCATTTCTTACTATACAATAATATTTCATTTTGTTTGTATGCTGCAATTTGTCTAGCTATTCTTGCCTAGTGCTTTATCCATTAAACCACTTAGATGCCTCCAAGGGAGAGTGAAATTAAGTGGCTTTGCCAGGCTCACACAGCCGTTAAGTCAGTTCACATTTGAACTCTGATCTTCCTGACTCCAGGCCCAGCACTCTATTCACTGAGTCATTTTATGCTTCAGTCATGAATACCTGAGTTCAGTTCTGACTTAAGGTGTTACTAGCTGTTTTACCCTGGGCAAGTCACTCAACCTCTGTTTGCCTCAGTTTCTTCATCTGTAAAATGAGGATAATAATAACACCTACTTCCCTGGTATTGTGAGGGTCAAATGAGATAATAATTGTAAAGCACTTAGCACAGTGTCTGGCACATATTACGTGATACATAAATCTTAGCTATTATTTTCTCTCTCATTTGTCACTTTCCCTTTACTCACACAGCCATCACTTTAGTTTAGGCCTCCACCCTCTCTTGTTTGGACTATTAAAAGAGTCTCCCTTTTGATTTTCCTGCCCCAGGTCTCTCCCCTTTCCAATCCATCTCTCACACAGCTGCCAAAGTGATTTTCCTCACGTGTAGGTCTGACCATGTCACTCCTCTCCTCAATAATTTTCAGACAGTCCCCCTTCCCTCCAGGATTGTTGTTGGCTAGGTCTCTCGATGCCAATTTAGCTAAGTTAGGAAGACTTGATTTCATATTCTTTCTGACAGGCACTAGCTGTGTGACCATAGACAAGTCACTGAACCACTCGGAGCCTCAGGAAACTCTCAAATAAGATTTACTTACCTACTCAGCAAGCTAAAGATAGACTGTCATCTCTTGATGGAGGAAATCATAGATCCTTGATAGATATTTGAAAATGAATACAATACATCATCAGTAAACTAGTAGGAAAGCTATCAAATTAAGCGGAAGATGGTCCATCTAATACTTAGGAAAAGGAAGTTTACTCAGTCTAGCAGGGAAGCACATTCAGGGCAGAAGAACGAGATTCATCCAGAGTAAAGCCTTCATTCAAAGCCCTTACAGGCAACACAGCCTTGAGTGCCGCTCTCCAGTGCCATTGTTTGCCATGCTGCTGGTGTGTGGTCAGAGCCCCAGCCCTTACCTCTTGCTGTGATCAGAGAAGTGTCATTGATGGCTAGAGCCTTGATCCCCTAAGCCAATTAAGTCTTAAGAACAGTGTACTAAACTTTTAAAGGAAGAAAAAACCAACCCTAGCCTAATCTGTATGGGATTGGTTCTTGATAACAACAACAATAATAACTAGCATTTATACAGTGCTTTAAGGTTTGCAAAATGCTTTACAGATACTGTCTCATTTTATCCTTATAACCACCTTGGGCGGTGGGTATAATTATTATCCTTATTTTATAGATGAGGAAACTCATTCAGCTGAGCTTGCGTGATTTGTCCAGGGTCATACAGCTAGTGTCTGTGGTCAGATTTGAACTCATCTTCCCTGAACTCCAGGTCCAGCATTTTATCCACTGTACCCCTGAGGTGCTTCTATTGTTACGATAATTCCCTCGCAGCGATGATCAAATGCAGTTTTTCTCTTTGGCTTTTAAAGCTCTCACAACCTGACCCCTTCTGCATTTCCAGAAGGATATTCTGGGTAGGAGGAGTGGCATAGTAGGTCAAAGAGAACGAACATGACCTTCTTCAAGGAACAAAGACAGGACCGATTTGCCTGGACCAGAAGGGAACAGTGAGAGACAGCAGGGATTGAGAGGTATTGTGGCCTAGTGGATGGAGAACTGGCCTTGGAATTGCAAAGACCTGGAGTCAAGTGTGATCTCTGGCATATAATGGTATTGTGACCCTGGGCAAGGCACTTATCCTCCTCATTGTCTCCGGTCTGATCTCTAAAACAGGAGTTCTTAATCTGCAGTTGATGAACTTTAAAAAATGATAACTATACTTAAATATAATCGTATTTCTTTGTAATCCTTCATATTTTTTTAAAAAATGGACTTAAAATATTATTCTGAGAAGAATCGCATAGCCCATAGGTTTCACTGGATTGTCAAAGAGGTTGATGACTCAAAAAAGGGGAGGAACCTCTATTTTAAGATTATAAGGTACAGAGTAGGTACCTTAGGAGAGGAGGTTCCCCCACATTAATGAAATCACAGATCTGTTCCCCCAAAAATGTGTTTATTCATTTGTTAATTGATTGATGTTTACATACATCCTTCATAATCTAGGAGGATTTAAGGTACCAGGGTTAGGATTGGATAGGTAAGTGGGGCTAGATGTTTTCATACCTAGATGAAATGTTTAAGCCATGTTATTCAGCATTGTGTCTTGTCTTTATATAATACTATATCTTTTCACTTGTGTGTGCTGTAATAGCATCTTGCATGAAATTTGACATGCAACAAAATCTCATATTAGCTTTGATATTTTGAAAGCTGTTTAATGTTATGGTTATGAGTACTTTTACTGTTTCAAATAGCAGTTCTTCACGTTTCGTCAGTTGATGTGTCCAGAAAATATTACAATCTCATGGCCAGCCTTCTGCTGATGAACTTCTTTGTATTTGGCTATGTTGTTAGTTTTTAGCAATTAAACTTGGTGTTAGTAGTTACTTAGGGTTCGCGTTCTCGTTCTCTCTCTCTCTCTCTCTCTCTCTCTCTCTCTCTCTCCCCCCCTCTCTCCCCCCTCCTCCTTCTCTCCCCCTTTCTCCCTCCCTCTCTCCCTCCCTACCTGGGAACCTTTCCAGCATTGTAAAGTCTTCCAGTTATTGTGGTCTATCAGCACAGACAGAATCCTTACAACTTAGTCATATGAGTATCGATTTTCAGGGTACTATGTTATTGACGAACAAAATTGTAGAAGACTGAACTAAAACTGACGTTATGAAATCAATCAAAAGTATTTATTGAACATCAAAAAGACTCAAGGTTCTTTCTGGAACTAAATTTATAGTACATATGGTCAATTTGCCCATGTTTTCTAATTTAAAATTTCAATGCATAATATAAGGCACATGTGTATAAGTGATTAAGACATGAGTTCAGACCATTATGAAATCCTTGCTAGATGACAATCCTGCTATATTCTTGGCTTTATGCAAATCATTATGGAGATTATAAAGAAGTGCAAGATATGGTTTTTACTTTCAGGGAACTTAGTCTAGTTGAGGAGAAGTAGACAAACTAATAATTAGAGAAAAAATTAAATGCTGAATTCTGTAGAGAGCTGGAACTGAACTCAGAATCCTGGATTTTGAGTTGGGAGGGACCTTCAAGACCATCAAATCCAACCTCTGCTATTTACAGATTTGCTGACTGTAAGAGAGAGGTTAGGCAAGTGTCCCAGGGTCATATAGCCAGTAAGTGTCCGGAGTGGGCATTGAACACATATCTTGTAGACTCCAGGTCAGGTGACCTATCCATTACACCATGCTACCTTTTAGAGTGCATTTAGGGGAGTAAAATATAACAAGACTGAAAACGCAGGACAGGGCCAGGTCATCAAGAGTATTAAATGCCAAAAAAGGGAGGAACTTTATATTTGATCCTGAAGGTAAAAGAAAGCCATTGGAGTTTATTGGGAGAGGGAGGAGGAGAGAGGGAGATGACATGCACATATGCTTTAGAAAAGTCCCTTTGGAAAGTGAAAACGGAGGATTGAAGTTGAGGGGAGACTTGAGGCAGAGAGGCAACAGTCCAAGTGAGAGGTTATAGTGGCCACTAGGGTGGGACCTGTGTGTGGAAACATTTTGTAAACCGTAAGACACAAGATTTTATTTTTCACTGTTAAAAATATGTTCTAGTAATTAAAAGTAAAGTCAACACTTCAATAATAAAATAAGATGAAGTTCTTATGATTTATTTATTTCAAAAATGATTTCTGGGTCCGTTTCAAAGAACGTCATGATATTATTCTCACTCTGGACCTTCACCTCAAAGTGACTTGAAATTAAAGTTACCTTGACAAAAGGCACCTGATATTAAAACTGGTTTTTTCATCCTTTTGGTCAATATCCTGCAGAGGATTTTATTTTCCATAGTGGAGGGAATATTTTGATCACTCAGTAGCAACAGCAACAACAATAATAACATCAGATGGAAGTTACAGTAGCAGTTCAGAAATTCTCACATTGCAGAAATGATATGGCTTAAAGTCTAGAATTTATTAAAAAAAGAATATTAGAGTAGCAAAAAAGGAGCAGCTGAAGGATTTATGAGATCACAGGTTTGCAGTTGGAAAGGCTGTCGAATTTAATCTTTTGTTTTAGTGATGAGAAAACTGAGGCCCGGAGAGGTAAAAGTGACTTGCCCAGAATCACTTAATGTAAGTGGAGGAGATGAGACTTTAAATAGTCAACATTTGTGGAGCACCTGCTATGTGCCAGACACGGTGCTTGATGCTGGGGATACAGTAAGAGGCAAAAGGCAGTCCCTACCTTACAGTGTAGTGGGGGAGACAACAAGCAAATAAATATGTAAAAACAGGATGAATACAAAATAATTAAGAGAGGGAAGGCACTGGAATTAAGAGGGGTTGGACAAGTCTCCCTGTCGAAGGTGGATTTTAGTTGGGACTTAAAGGAAGCCAGAAGGATCAGTAGTCAAAGTGGAGGAAGAAGAGGGTTCCAGGCATGGGGGCCAGCCAGAAAAAGTGCCCAGAGTTGAGAGATGGAGTGTTCTGTTCATGGAACAAGCAAGAGGCTGGTGTCACTGGATCAAAGGGTATGTGTGAAGGAATGAGGTCTAAGAAGACTGGTGGGCTGGACTAAATGAGGTTGAGGGGATGGGTTATGAAGGACTTTGGACGTCAGAGGATTTTCTGTTTGATTGTGAAGGTAATAGTGGGCCACTCGAATTTACTGAGTAGGGGTTGACATGGTTAGACCTGGATTTTAAGAAAATCATGTTAGTGACTGAATGAAGGATTGATTAGAATAGGGAGAGACTTGAGGCAAGCAAAACCACAGCGACCTATTGCAGTAATAAAAGACATGAAAGGATGAGGGGCCTGCATAGAAATGGTGGCATTGTTAGAGGAGAGAAGTGAGGAGGTATTCAAGAGATGTTGCCAAGGTGAAATCGGCAGGCCTTGGCAACCACTTAGATATGGTGGGGAGTGAAAGATAGTAAGGAGTCGAGGATAATACATCGGTTGTGAGCCTGAGGGACTAGGAGGATTGTGTTGCTTTTAATTGTAATAGGAAAGTTAGGAGGGGAGGGCTTGTGTTTGGTTGAGTTTTAGGTGTCTACTGGACATTCATGTGAGATGTCTGAGAGGCAGCTGGAGATGGGAGATTGGAGGTCAACAAAGAGGTTAGGGAAGGATAGGTAGATTTGAGAATCATTAGCGTAGAGATAGATGAAATTCTACTCAGAATTTTCTCAGCTATCCTGTAAATGTAACCATTCCAATAAAATAGGAGCTCATGCCAGGTTTCAGGTGAGCAGCCTACCTAGGATGCACAATAGGAAAGCTGACTAATTCTTCTAAGTAGAACCCAGTATACAGCATGATATGTGGATATATGTGACAGATTAATTTGAAAAACAGTTCTGGTACATTCTGGAGGATTAAAGGATTTTATATTTAGTTCCCCGTTTAAGAGTCTGAATCAAGAGGTAAATTTCAGGAGGTAGATTCTGAAAGGGAAAACCAAATTTCCATTTGATCCATTTAAATATGATGGTATCTCAAATCTGATATACTTCTTTCCCTTCTCCAAAAAATCTTTCTGTTAGACAACAGAGGAATTAGGAAATGTAACAACTAACCAAACTGTGGAGATAGGGGAAGGGAAAACCGGTATGTTCTTAACATACTTAACGGCTTTTTTTGTTGTTGTTCTATAATACAAGGCTGTTTTCTAGATGATGCAGTGATGGTTAATTATTGAGAAAAGGCCTATTAGATTATTTGTGAACAAATGTCCTGGTGCATGTTGGAAATTGCTCATAGAATTCATAACGTTATACTTGACACATTTTTAATAAAGAGATTTTCTACCATAGCAACATTTGAAGAGCTTGTACTAAGTTCTAGAGGTTTGCAAATTTTCAGCAACAAGATGAAAGATAAAAATTGCAGTTTTGCATTTACTTGCAAGAAATAATTTTTTAAAAATCTGCTTCATAATTTAAAGATATTTTATAATTATGGAAAAATAGAATTCTCCTTCAGCTTCCAACTGTTTCAGTGATCCCAGACTATTTCCCAGTGATCTAAGGTTTTTCAAAGGAGTTTGTGGATTCTTGTTAACAATCTCCTTTTCAAAAAAAATGTACTTTAGCTATCATGAAAAATACTTCCCTTTGAAGATTTTTGAGAGAACTCCCTCACAGAAAGAAATTGGTTCATCATCAAAAGGCAAGGCTTCTATTTGATTAATACTTTTATGATCTAATCAAATATAAATGTTGAGTTTTTCCCTATAATTTAAGTATATAGTCAAATTCAGTGAGACAGTATATTAAAAAATAAAACCCTGATTAGATCTAACTTACTCTTAGTTTCAAGAAATTATTATTATTTAGTTCTTTAAAGGTTTTACTGCCTCTGGCATCAGATTTCTGGCTTTTACCTACTTCTAACATAAATTTGCCTGGTATTTTCCAATTTGCAGTAAGACTAGTTTACTCCTTATTCAAGAAGCAGTTCTCCGTTAACTGTCAGATTCTTAAGGCCAGCTTGTTTCTAATAGTATTCATTTTAACATAAGAATAAATATTAAAAAAAAATTAGAGAGGCTAAATTCTTTACAACTGAGGGATAGATGAAACCCTGACCATGCTTTCTTCCTTGACTCCAGAGATCACTGAAAAGATCCCTAAACTCTTAAGAAATAATTTTCCATTGGTTATGGGAACATGAGATCAAACAGGGCTTAACGACCACCATCTCTTCCTCGAATACATTCTAGTCTCCAGAATAATAAAACAAAGAAGTATCTACCTGGCTTTTTGCTTTCCAGTTACTGAATTAAATTCATTGCAAAATACAGTGCTGAACTTGGAAATAGGGAACTCCTTACATTTAATGCCAGTTACATCACCTGGGGGGCAAAATAACAACTTGTGTGTGACTTTTAGCGGAATATCTCTTTGAACCTCAGTTTCGTCATTTGTAAAATGCAGGCGTTGGACTAGAAGACTTCAGGTGGCCTTTTTAGCTCCAGCTCTGTAACCTCCATCTCCATGGTGCAGACCAAGCTAATTGCCATAATGCCAGCCTCAGAGACTCCAAAGGTGGTGTTGCCTTCTCTCTTCCTGTCTTTCTGGAAAAGTTCATTAATAATAGGAGTCTGTAGCTATAGTGCTTTAAAGTTGGCAAAGCACTTTATGTACATTGTTTCTTTTGATCCTCAAAAGAACCCTGTGAAGTAGGTATTAGTATTGTATTATGACCATTTTCCAGATTAGGAAACTGAGGCAGAGAGAAGTTAAATGACACGACCAACATTACATAGCTAGTAAGGGTCTAACACAGTTTAACCCAGGTCTTCCTGACTCGAACAGTCTATCCACTATTTCACGCCACCTTTTAAGTTAAATGTCAGATTGCTAAGCAGAATGCCCAATTACTTTCTGGGCTAGTCTGTGGTTTCCAAAAGGTAGGAAAGGGTAGAAAGGGTATCACAGCTGGTTTATGGCTGCTCAAGGCTTCTGCCTAAGAAGTTTTTCTTTTTTTTTTTTTGTTTTTTTGTTTTTTTGGTCTAGGCAATGGGGTTAAGTGACTTGCCCAGGGTCATACAACTAGTGAGTGTTTTGTTTCTGAGGCCGGATTTGATGTCAGGTCCTCCAGACTCCGGGCTGGTGCTTTATCCACTGCGCCACCTCGCTGCCTCAAGTTTTTTAATCAATCAATAAATATTTATGAAATCACTACTATGTGTTAGGCAGTTAGAGAGGGCTTAGAGTCAGAAAGACCTGAAGACAAGTGTTACTAGCTGTATGATCCTTGGCAGGTTGCTTAACCCTGTTTGCCTGTTTTCTCATCTGTAAAATGAACTGGAGAAGGAAATGGAAAACCGCTCCAGTATCTTTGCCAAGAAAACCCCAACTGGGGTCACAAAGAGTCAGACATGCCTGAAACGACTGAACAACAAATGTGCAATGTACTGTGTTAAGCACTGGAAATAGAAAAAGAGGCAAAAGATGGTCCCTGCCGTCAAGGACCTCGCAATCTAATGGGGGAGACAACAAGCAAACACATATGTGCAAACAAGCTATATGCAGGATAAACAGCAATTGGTTAAGAGAGGGAAGGCAGTGGAATCAAGAGGGATTGGGAAAGGCTTCCTGTAGAAGATGGGCTTTTAGTTGGGAATTAAAAAAAGCCTGGGAGGCCAGTGGTCAGAGTAGAGGAGGGAGAGCATTCCAGGCATGAGGGACAGCCAGAGAAAATGCCACGAGTTGAGATGGAATATCTTGTTGGTGGATTAGTGAGGAAGCCAGTGTCAGTGGATTGAAGAGTGTGTGTTGGGGAGTAGGGTTTAAGAAGTCTGGAAAGATAGGAGGCGGCACATTATGGAGGGCTTTTAATGCCAAAAAGAGCATTTTGGATTTGATTGTGAAAGCAAGGAGGGCCACTGGAGTTTGATTGTAGAGGGTGTGTGTGTGTGTGTGTGTGTGTGTGTGTGTGTGACATATTTGTTTCTTATTAGCTTCAGCAGGGAACAAAGCACTGACAATAAGGATGTAGAGGTGTGCCTCCCAGAAGAGCAGCTGTTGGCAGAAAGAAGCTTTTGCATAACCCCTTTCAGTTCAGAATAGGCAAAGAAAGACTCAGAACAAGGGAATAGTTTGTCTTGTCCTAGGGGTAGAGCCTAAAGTAGATCAACACTGCCACTGATTAAGTAAAGGGGAAGAAGTGACTGTGGGTAAGTAGATTTTAGAAAGAAGCCAAGGGAATGAATATGATTTAAAGATCATGATTTTACTTTTCATTTTTAAAAATTGAGTTTCTCTTCTCTGAGTCCCAAAATTTAAAGTTCTGTTCCTGCCTTATAGTTTATGGGGATAAAGAACAGAAAAAGAAAGAAGAGAGAAAACCTTGTGAATTTCTCAGTTCTAAGTTCCTGTGTTGTTTCTTTTATTATTATTTTTTTTTGTTCTTTATGTTAAAGAAGCATCCATTCTTTGATTACCAAGTTCATTAACTATCTGGTCTTAGGCATAAGACCAAAGCCTCCAAAGAATATTCACTCCCCCCCCCCCCAAAAACCCAAACAAACGAAACCAAAACCAAGTTGTGAAATGTTTGACATTTTATTCATGGTGTAATTCATACAGGTTTTCAAGTTTTACCATTGGTATTTTAAGTAACTAGCCTATAAGTCTCTTATTAACTTAAAAAGGAACTATGAGTGGGAATGGCTGAACAAATTGTGTTATATGATTGTAATGGAATGTTGTTGTGCTGTAAGAGGTGACGAGTAGGATGATTTCAGAAGAAAACTTGGAATGACTTACACGAACTGATGCAAAGTGAAGTGAGCAGAACCAGGAGAACATTGTACACAGTAACAGCAATATAGTCATGATTACCAACTGTGAAAGACTTGGCCACTCTGATCAAGACAGTGACCCGAGACAATCCCAAAGGACTCCTGATGAAAAATACTGTCAACCTCCAGAGAAAGAACCGAGGTCTGAGTATAGATTGAGACGTACTATTCTATTCCTTCCTTCCTTCCCAAAATGACTAATATGGAAATGTTTTACCTGATTGCACGTTTATAACCTATATCATATGGCTTACCATCTCAGGGAGCAGGGGAGGCACCGAGGAAGGGAGGGATAGAATTTGAAAATCATAACCTAAAAAAGATAACAATAATGTTAAAATTGTTTTTACGTGTAATTGGGGGAAAATAAAATACTATTTTAAAAAATTATGAATATGGAGTGCGAGATAATACAAAAGATTTCCTTATTCTCAGAAAAGCAACACATAGCCTAAAAATTAAGCCATCTATTGTATTTTTGTTCCTGAAAAATTCCCAGTTCATCTAGGCAGGTGTAGGATGTTTCCTTGGGTTCTTAACTGATAAACCTCATAGCCTCAATTTTTCTTTCTTTTTAAAAAAAGTTTTATTTTTAACATTCTTTTTTTAAAAACAATTTTGGGTTCCATATTCTCTCTCTCCCTCTTGCCGCTCTTCCACCCATTGAGAAGGTAAGCAATATGATATCAGTTATACGTGTGAAGTGCAAAACTTCTTTCCATATTTGTCCACATCACAGAAAAACAGGAAAAATAAAGTGAGAAAACTTTATACTTCAGTTTGCACTCAGAATTCATCAGTTCTTTCTCTGGAGGTGGCTAACATTTTTTCTTCATGAGCTCTCCTGATTCTGTTCACTTTGCCTCAGTTCATATGAGTCTTCCCATGTTTTTCTAAAACTATCCTGCATCTCATCATTTTTATAGCACGATACTGTTCCATCTTATTGGGCCATTCCCTAATTAATGGGCATTCCCTCAATTTCTTATTCTTTGCCACCACAAAAAAGAATTACTATAAATATTTTTGTACCTAGAGATCCTTTTCCTTTTCCTTTTTTCTCTTTAGGGTACAGACCATGTAGTGTATTGCTGAGTCAAAGGGTAGGCAGTTTTATAGCCCTTTGGGCATAGGTCCAAATTGTTTTTCAGAATCATACCTTTAATTTTTCAACAGAAACTGGTGGTGAGTTTGGAAGGAGTGATCAGGTGGAGGGCATGGCTTTAAGAAAAATATTCAGCTGAAAACATATGAACAGGCTGTTCTCAGAAGAAATCTAAGCTGCCTATAGCCATATGTATGTATATGTATATACATATATATACATACACACACATATGTCGTACTCACTAATGATCAGTGAAATGCAAAGCAATTCTGAGGTTTCACCTCTCAGCCATCAGATTGACAAAAAAGGAGAATTACAGATATTGGAGGAGCTGAGAGAAAACAGATAACATTGATGCACTGTTGATGGAACTGTGAACTGGCCTAAAACCATTCTGGAACACATTTTGAGACTATGCCCCCAAATTTACTAAATTGTGTACTGTTTGACCCAGCTATAGCACTACTAGCCCTCTACCCCAGAGAGGTGAAAGAAAGACAGAAAGGTCCTATACTTAACAAAAATATGTATATCAGGTCTTCTTATAGTAGCAAAGTACTGGAAATTTAAGTGGGTGTCCGTCATGCGTAGAACAGCTGAAAAAATGTTGTATAAATATAATAGAATACTGTTGTGCTGTAAGAAATGATGGAAGGCACAGTTTCAGAGAAACCTGGGATGATTTGTATGAACTAATGCAGAATGACGTGAGCAGGACCAGGAGAACAATTTAACATGTAAAAACATAAAAAAGGAAAATTTTGGAAGATGTAAGAATTCTGATCAATGTAATTATCCACCACGATTCCAGAGGACTAATGATGAATAATGTCAACTACCTCCTGACAAAGAGTGATGGACTAATATGCAAAATGAGATACGTTTTTGGACATGGCCAGCATGGGAATTTGTTTTGCTTAACCATGTATATTTGTTACCAGGTTTTTGTTTTTCTTGTTTTTCATTAGGCAGAAAGGATGTAGGAAGTAGAAAAAAAAAATAAATACTGGATAATCAAAAAAAAAAAACAATTCAAAAAATTAAAAAGAGAAAAAAATTTTAAATCAGCAAGTCAACATTTCTTTTCTTTTCTCATTGCAATGTGCCCTCTTCTCATTCCCCAGCTTTGGGTCAGAATAGGCCATCCTGTTAACATGACTTTGTCCATAATACGGTAAATTTCAGTTGATTTGTAACCCAAACAGTCCAAACACAGTAACCAAATTGTTTTTCTCACTGTATTCTATGCTCTGTTTTTCTCAGAAAAAGATTGTAAACAGACAGTAACGACTTAGAGGCTATATGTTTTCTTCAAAATGTCTCTTGGAGTTATCCTTTCCTCTCCATCACCTCTGCTACCACATTGGTTCAGAATTGTTTTTAAAGACTGTCGTACCCTAAATGTGAAGTTACTCAAAGAGTCTCCCAGTTGGCCCATTTGACTCCAGGTTCTCCTGACCCTCTAGTCTTTCCTGCATACCAAGGCCAGTCAATCAGTGAGTGATTTTAAGAAAGAGAATGTGTGTGAGAAAGAGAATAATGTTGGGCACCGTGCTAGAAATTGATAATCTAAATACAAAAAGGAAATAGTCCCTGTCCTCAAGAAACTTACATTCTACTAGGGGCATATAACATGTTCGAAAATAAGTACTTAAAGCAAAATATCAGCACTTAGGTGGCATAGTAGGGTGCTGGACTTGGAATGAGGAATACCTGAGTTTGAGTCCTGCCTCAGACACTTACTAACTGTGTGACCTTGGGCAAGTCACTTAACACCTGTCTGCTTCAGTATTATCACCTGGAAAATGGGAATATTAACAACACCTACCTCTTGGTGTTGTGAGAATCAAATAAAATAACATACACAAAACACTTTGCAAGCCTTAAGATGCTACATAAATGCTATTATTAATATTATTATTACAAAATAAATATATGGTAATTTGAGGGGGAGGAGACACTAAAAGCTGGGGTAGGGAATCATGAAATGCCTCTTAAGAGAGAAGATACTTAAGCTGAGTCTTGAAGGATTCTGAGGGACAAAAGAGGAGAGAGGCAAGAGGAAGGAGTATGACAGTCTCTGAAAAGTCACGAAGACAGGAGATAGAATATTGTGTATTAGATACAGCAAATAGGTTGACCTGGCTGAAGTATTGAGTGCATGGTATCTCAATACCATGAGATATTGAGAAAGACTGGGTCCAGCCTGATCATGAAGGGCTTCAGCTACCAGGTAGAGCAATCTTTACTTTTATCCTCCAAGCGCAGGGAAACCACTGAAGTTTCTCGAGCAGAAGAGTGACATGGCCAGACCTGAGCTCTAAAACGGTCATTTTGGCAGCGTTGGAGAGGACTCGCTGGAAAGAGGAGAGCCCGGATGCAGGAAGAGCATTCAGGATTCTGGCACCAAAGTCCATGCAGGAAGTGATGAAGGTTTAGGGCCAAATGCTGGACTCCTTGAGAAAGGAAGAAGAAAAGCTTGGCGCCTGGTAGATAACTGCCATGAGATTCTGGATAGGGTGCTATTTCTAGATGAAACAAACCTCAGGAGGAGAGGCAGCTCAGTGAAGGTGATGGGAGATGAGCTTAGAAGTGTCAGTGAGAAAGAAGAAGCACGCCTGCTCCCCTTCTGACCCAGTTTGTTAGGATAGAGAGAAAGTGCTTGAGAGATTAGCCGGAATAATCTTTTTAAAAGTACGACTTCAAACGCCTCAGTCTCTTGTCCTCTGCTCAAGACTTGGCAGTGACACTCTCTTGGTAACCTGTGACACCAATTTCAAACTTGCCTGCTTGGTTTTCAAGGCCCTCCATAATTTGTTCTCATTCTGCCTATCCAGTTTTATTTCTTACATTCATCCTCATTAGTGTCCCTACTGTTGTCCTGTCATGACGTACTCTTCTGCCTTGAATTCTTGCTCATGGTATTTCCCCTATCTGGAATACTTTTCTTTCCTCCCCACCGCCTATCCAAAGGCTACCATCTTTCAGGGTCCAGTTCAAATCCCAGCACGCCCTTCAGTCCTTCCCTAATTACTCTAGGCTTGGGCTTCTTAAACCTTTTCCACTGGTGACCCTTTCAGCACTTTTTAATCTGTGGGTTGAGACCCCTGCCCACAGTTATAATAACAACAGCTAACATTCATATAGTGCACTAAGATTTGTAAAGCACTTCACAGATATTATTTCTGTTGATCTTCACAACCATCCTCTGAAGTAAATACTATTATTACCCCCATTTTACAGAAGAGGAAACAGGTTGAGAGAGATTAACTTGGACACAGGACTATTTTAAGGAGTCTTTGGAATTCCCCAAACATCAACTTACTCCTTTTTTCTAATGTGAGAACAAAACTGCTTTTGAAGGATTTAAAAAAAACCCCAACAATTTGTGATGTATCCCTTGTTTTTGATGGGGGCGGTGAAGGGAGGGAGAGAGAGAGTTAGTTTCTCAACCAATTCTAAACCTTATACTTGTGAGAGAAAGGGAGAGCTTGAAGCAGTAATGCTTCGGGTACGGGTTGGATCCAATTGTGATTTTATGATGCGTTAATGGATTTAAATGCCCTTATTATGAACTGTGTATCCCTATGGCTTACTGGTTTAAAAAAAAAAAAAAAACATCGGCAGGGCCTCATAAGCTGTTCTGGCCCACAAAATACCTAGAACCGGCGTTAGCTAATTGGTGGGCTCGTAGAACAATATTTAGTGTACTTTTTGTGTGTGTGGTCTCCATTTATTCATAAAGTCATATGCCCTTATGTATTTATTTTTAAAGTGATCGAATTGGTTGCCTTCAGAATGAAAATTCAAGAAAGCATTTTCAGGGCCTTCCTGTGATGAAAAATTTTTAAAGGATACAGTTAATTCCTGATTAAATCTAGGTAGGCTGCATATATACCATTCAGGTTAATTAATGCTGGAAATAGCTATGGTTAATCATGGACCATGGTGCCCACTAGCTTTGGGGCTACATCTTGGCAAAGGATTTTATCCTCTTGGGAAGAAAAATCATCCTCTGTATTCCATTCTCCCACATATATTGTTCAGGAAATTTCTCTTAAGCCAAATCAAAGAAAGGAAATCAATAGAATGCCTTAAAGTTAACATTATGAAAAGTTGAGCTGGGTAAAAATTATTCACAAAAATTCTGCCTAAAAGCATTTCTGCTGCTGTCTTATATGGGACTTGAATTACTTTAAGAAGCAATGACAGAATCTGAGTTAGGAGTCGTCATAGGACAATAGATTTAGAGCTGGAAGTGACTTAGAGGTCAATACCTTTAAAATACCTTTATCATCTAGTCTACCTATCCGAACAAAAATGTCTGCATCATATACCTATCTGGTCTGTTTGAACTCTGCATGTAATTCAGGTGGATGGCTCTACTGAAGGTCATCATCAGCCTCATATTTTAAAAAGTAAAATAGAGAGAATTCCTTATAGATCACTAAATTACTTGTTCTCTACCCATTTCCTTAGCTTGCTCTTTTATTTCCAACAACCTAACTTTTCTCATCTTAATTCACTTAAAGCAGGGGTGGGGAACCTTTTCATGTTGGAAGGGCACATTAATATTTAGCTGTAATCAAACAAGGCTGCATTCAAGAAACTTCAGTTAGATATACTTAGAAATGTACATTATTTTGTAAAAATCTAATTATTATGTACTTAATAATGTCAAAAAATGAAAACTGTTTATTAATTTGAAAATTAACTAACCTTTTAATGACTTTGTTGTGTCTGCTTTTTGTTGGAAAGCATTTGAATATTTGGTTGCAGCATGGAGGTCCTCAGTTTCAGTTGAACCTCTCGATCGGTACCAGTCATTTGTGACCTTGAGGGCATTTTGATTTGGGTTAGGTAGGAGAATGTAGATTCCTAGCAATGATGGTTTAAAAGCAAGAAATCATTTTTCCAGTGTGTTGCCGAAGGCATAGGTATTCTACTACATTTTTCCATATTTCAATTAGATCTCAGCATCAGACAATGACTTTAAAATGTCATCTACTGAGAGCTCAATCAATTCCAACTGTAGTTCTTTAGGTGCCTTGGTGTTATCAACTAAGTGAGGCTGAAATACTTATTTGAGTAGGATGTCATGATTTGCAAAGTCAGTGAACCTTTCATTGTATTCTCCAATTAATAGGTCTGTGACAGCTGTGTATTCTTCAAATGATTCTCATATTGTCATCCTGCTCATCAGTGACCTTTGCTAACTGGGGAAAATGTTCATCTGAAATTTCCTTTTGAAGAAGTGTTTAGATTTTTTTGGATTTTTTTTTTGGCCACATATCACGTATAGACTTAGTTTTACCTTGCAAAGAAATATTCAAGTCGTTTTGATTTGTCGTATCACACAGAAATGCAGCATTCCTAGAGAAATCTTCTTTCAGTAATTCATATTGTTGATTCTGTTCTTCATTAAATTTAAGTATCTGTTCTCAAAGAAATAAAATTTTGGCTAACACCTGTCCCTGTGATAGCCAGTGCACTTTAGAATGATAAGGCAAATCCATACTGAATACTCATTGTTCAACTTTAGCATGTTACGAACTGACAATGCTGTGTTGCATTTGCATGAATATAGTTAACAATACTTATAACTTATAGCAAAATGTAACTCAAAATAGTAGCTTTAGCAGAGATTTTGCAGATGCAAGATACAATGAAAAGAAATGAGAGCATCTGGATTAGTTAGTACTTTTTTTTTTTAATCTGTGCAATAAACCGTTCATGTTTTTCTGTCATGGAAGATGCAACATCTATTCATACACTTACTAAATTGACCAAATTCAGTACAACTTTACATTTATCTTAAAAGATGTTGAAAATATCTACCCTCCGTCTTCTGCTTGCAAGAGTGCCCAAAGCAAGTAACTCTTCGTAGCAAAGAAAGTCTGACCTGAATGAAGTATAAAATCTGTGCTGTCAGTAACATCAGTTGATTCATCCAAAGCGATTGAATAATATAGATGCTTCTTTTGAAGTAGTGCGTTAAGTTGTTCTGTTAAGTTGAAGGCTAATTCATGCTGCTGGTCTGTTGTGGTTCTCTTGGAAAGAAGCAGCTGTTTGTACTTTGAAATGTTACTGGGGTCTAAACATCCTGCGACTTCGACAATGCATTCTTTCACAATTTCCACACCACTGAATGGCATCCTTTTCCCCCAAGTATATAAGCTACTTTATAGTTGCTTCAGTGGCATTATTTCAAAGTCTTGTTGCTGCTTGAAAGAATTATCTTTGCTTTTGCTTTTCATCTTTTAATTTCTGCAAAACAATTTTTCACAATATTCCCTCTAATTTAAAATATTTGTGGTCCTTATGTTATAATGCTGATGAGCAATGAATTTCTTTAATGTTCATATTGCAGTATCACAAAGCAAGAAAATCATCTTATCTTTAGCAGAAACAAGATAATATTGCTATTCCCAATCCTCATTAAAAAATGTTTTTTTCCTTCAGCGTTTTTTTGGTCTTCTTTGACATGATCAGTTGTTCAGCAGACAGAATTAAAAAAATACCGTGGAGCTATGCAACTATTCACAAATTCCACTTCAAACAGAAATACAGTGCACCATTGTCAAAAGCTGATAACAGACTGGTGTACTCAACCCCCATAAACTCTCACCAGCCAGCCTCATTGGTTGGGGGCACCAGTCAGGTGGGAGAAGTTAGAACTAAATAATGAGCATAGAAGCTATCAATTTAGCCCTTATGGCTTACTAATGTTCTAATTGTGCCAGTCAATCTGGGAGGATTATTTCCTTGAAACTTATTTTATTCTTTGGTATTTTAAATACATTCATTTAAAAAGTAAAATAAAAATATAAAAGATGAATTAAAAATATGTAAATAAAGATAAAAGGATTTGTTCTGTAAAATTTGGATTCAGTCAGAAGGCCTCATGTAAGGACCCAGAAGGCCATGTATGGCCTTAAGGCTGCAGGTTCCCTACACCTGTCTTAAGAGTCATGATCACCATAAGGAAAAAATCTGAAATTTCTAAATGTGGTGGAAAAAATGTTAATTATAAGTTTGCCAAGTACATGTTTGGAAAAATTCATTCTCATGATATGTTCGATATTAGTAGTAGGTTTTTGTTTTTACATTCCTATCATTACTGTGCTTATTAAGAGATACATCATTAAAAATAAAATATTTTATCATCATTTGTTTTTACACATTTTCATTTCTGAATGTATTGCTTCACATCCTCTACTCAGATAATCATCTCTTGCATCAAAGAATTTAAAAAAAAGGGGGGGAAGTAGTTCAACAGAACTAATCAACACATTTCTGTTAATATATATAGTATTCCATACCCATAATACTCTCACCTCTGCAAAAAGAGGTACATTTTCTCAACTCTTAAGGGTGAAGCTCACATTATGATCACACAGTTTTCTGTTGTTATTCATCCTATTTATATTGTAATTGTCTATTTTGTTTTTCTGCTCCTGCTTATTTTTTGCATCAGATCTTATAAATCTTCCTGTGCTTTTCTGAATTCTTCATATTCTTTCTTCATATATGTTTACATATATGTATATATAATATTGTGTATATTCTTATGCATATGTGTACCATAATTACTTATTCACTATTCAGTGAGCTTCTGCTTTGTTTCTAGTTCTTCGTTGCCACAAAAAGTGCTGTTATGAATTTTTTGATGTATATGGGATATTTCTTTCTGTCTTTAACCTTCTTGAAGTATACACATGGCAGTGAGATCTCTGGGTCAGAGAGTATGAACATTTTAATTACTTCCTTAGCATAATCCCAAATTTATTTTTAGAATGGTCGGACCCATTCACAACTGGATCAACAGTGCTTTAGTATGACTTTCTTTTCAAAACACAGCAAACATTTACATTCCTATCTTTTGTCAAGTTTGCTACTTTCCTGGGTATTGGGTGAGACCTCAGAGTTTTGATTTGCATATCTCATGATTTGTAGCAATCTTTCATATGCTTAATAATTTGCAGTTATTATTTTGAGAACTGTTCTAATCATTTGATCATTTTTTTGTTGGCAAATGACTGGTTATATATTTATATCAGTTCCCTTTACATCTTTGATATCAGACTTTATCAGATATATTTGATTAAAATGTCCCCTCTCCATAAGCAGCTAATCCTAATTGCATTGATTTTGCTTTTGCAGAAGCTTTTCAGTTTCATATAATGAAAATTATCTTTTGTCTTTTGAGATTGTCACTATCCCCCATTTGTTTTATCCCTAGTCATATCTATGAAAAGTACCTGACTTGTTTCTCTTTTCATTTTTTTTGTGGTACAATCTTTAATATTCAAATTGCATGTATATTTTTGAATTTATTGTGGCATATAGTGTAAATTATTTCTATCAAATTGCTTTACAGTTTTCCAAGCAGTTCTTGCTCATTAGGAAGACTTAACCTTTTCTTCTCTCTAGACTCTTTGCATTTTTCTCATTTTAAGTTTTTATTGATATTTTCTGTTTCCTATGTCACCATAGTTCCCTCTTAGAGAGTCATTTCATATGATAAAGTCATCTTTTGGAGAGGAAAAAAAGTCAACACAACTGGCCAATAAATTGAAAATGCCAAAGACATGCAATGTGTAACACTTATGGATCTCCCACCTCCATGAAGGGGGTAATAGTATGCCTAAATTCAAGTCCTGCTTAATCTTCATAATTTTATTACATTTACTTTTAATATTTTCATATGTAATTGTTCTTTTCATTTACATTGTTGTAGTTACTGCACATATTTTCTTGACTCTTCTCACCTCACTCTCTATCAGTTCATGGAGATCTTTCCAGGTTTCTCTTTATTCACCACAAAATACATCATTTCTTACAACACATTTAATACTGCGTCATTTTCATGTACCACAGTTTGTTTAGCCGTTCCCCAGTTGATGGGCACCTACTTTGTCTCCAGTTCTTAGCTATCACAAAAAATAGTGCTACAAATATTTTGGAGTATATGGGGACTTATTTCTTATGAATGGTTTCCTTGGTGTATAAGCCCAGTAATGGAGTCTCTGGTTCAAAGGGATTAAACATTTTAGTCACTTTGTTTACATAAAATAGCCCAGTATTTCCTGTGAAATGTGGTACATTTCTTTATGAGAGGCAGATTGGCATAGCTACCCCTGGAGTTAGGAAGACCTGGATTCCAATCCTACCTCTGGACACCTCCTGGATCTTTGACCCTGGACAATCAGTTCACCTCTCAGTTGTAGAGAAGATACTGACCTGCATGAGTAGAGGAAGTTTCCTTATCCAGGAGATTCCTATAGCCATGAAATCTCCTGTCCTACATTTCAGTATATCTACATGCATTTATTAATACTGTTGTTACAGTAGTGATCTTCTCTATGGTTATGCCACAAAGAGAGTATAAAAATATTTATATTCAAGTTCTCTGACTTTCTCTCTCCAAGTTTTAAAGAGCTAGGAACTCAGGTTAAAAAAAATACACCAATTCAATTTAGCAAATATTTATTAATTGTGTTATTATTTTTAAGGTACTGTTAGGTCCTGGGGATCCAAAGTCAAAAACAGAATTTTCCCTGCTTTCAAGAAACTTACAATTTATTTAGGAGATACAACATAAATATGCGGTAAAGAGAAATTTAGGAGGGATGCTAACATCTGGGTGGATCATGGAAGACTCAGAGAACAAGTATCATCTTGTTGAGCCCTGAAGGAATGCAAAAAAGACCCTTAGAGGGAGTGTCTTCCTGGCACAGATTGTGTAAATTCACGGAGGTTGAGAATGGAGTACTGAGTCTGGAAAATGGCCAACCCAATTTGACTCAAATATAAAGGACATTCAGGTTGCATTTTGTGTTTTATTGATGTTCTAGGGTGTGATATAGAGGTGTTCCCAGAGTCTTAAGAGCAGTTTAAAGCTATTAATTCCTCTAAGACTATATTAGCATGAACCTGAAAGCTAAAGTTTAGCAGTTTAGAATGAATATTGAATTCCCCCAAAAGAGAACTATCTGTTGAAGAAAACTTTTACAGTATTTTCTTTTGTGCTTTAATTAAAGCTATTTCACACAACAGTTCTCTAAGCTTGTCTAATGACTCAGATTCCTTTGTGAATTTCTTATTTGTTTCCTACCTTGGCTTTAGTTCCCTTGGGGGAAAATTGTTGTTGACTAGCCTAGCTACCAGAAAAAAAAAATGTTTCAACTGTGCTTGGGTTTTACTCTAGCTTTATGTTAACCTAATTAGAAAATATTAATCAGTATTCTGATAAAAAGTTGAAAAGTGTTTTTTAAATTTAATTTTGAATGTAGTGACCAAAAAAAAGAATATTTCCATATACAAAGTTGAACTGAATAGAGCATTATGTGTGAAAATGTAAATCTTTATCACATATAGCTTGTTTTTTAAAAAAGTATAATTTCAGCATTTTAATTTCAAAGCTTATCTATTCTTCCATAAAAGTATACTTACTATTAAATGAAGAAATAGATGCTAATATTTATTGAATGTAGGGGAACGTTCTTCTTAGCCGATTACTTTAGTAAGATAATAGAAATTATAATATTGATCATTACTTGTCCTTTATTCTGCCAAATTGTCTGTTGCCACAAGACTCCCTAAGGATTTGCCGTGAAAAGCACAGCTGGTTTTCCCGATAGCAGTTTTTAAGATGAGGTCTATCTCAGTTGGTCTTAATAGCTGGTTTTGACTCTGCTAGTTTGTCCAAACCCTTTTTGAATCCCACTTACATTTTCCAGCAATTTCTTTCAGATTCTTGTGATAATGGGCTCCATGTGTTTATTTCTTGCCATATGAAGTAATACTATTTTAGCTGTGGTAAACTTACATTGATCACATCTTAAAACCTATATCTTAGGATTTTGTGACTTGGTAAGCAATTTCATGTTTATCTTATTCAAGATCCTATAGATTTTTATCTTACTCCCCCTTTACCTTTCCTAGATTAAAAAAAGAAGACTTTCTTCATTTAGCAGATCATTTTTCCCTTAGATAATTTTAATTTCCCTTTTCTGGACTTTATCTGGTTCCATTATACCCTTCTTGGTATATAATGATAAATATGAGGGAACTAGATATGAATATCTCAGATTCTACAAAAAGCCAATTATTCTGAAATGGAATGGTGCTCCAGGTATGGGTGTGCTGTACTTTTGTGTCAGAAAAAGATAATGTTTACTGTCCTATTTTCAATATTTTACTTGATTACATCCTATGCATATATATGTTTGTATGTACATGTGTGCAGTCAATATGACTGGAGCATAAGGGGGAGTGATGTGTCACCAAGCAGGAAAAATAAGCTGGATTTTTAACGACTTTAGATCCCTCACAAAGATATTTACGTTTTAGTGTAAAGGCATTGGGGAGAACCTGAAGCTTCTGGAACAGAGGAGTGTCAACAGATAAACACAACTTCAAAAAACTTATGTGAAAACCAGGTTTATTTTAAGAGAAATGAATATACATGTAGAACCCAAAGAGTTCACAATCCATACAGAAGTTTGCATATGTACAACAGTAGGACAAAGGAAGGAGGAGAAAACACAAATCCCCATCTAAAGAGGTGTGGCATGAGAGGGGGAAAGGTGTAGTAAAGGCGGGAAAAGGACAACACCCCTCTGGAAGGGTAGAAGCAAAGCCATGGCAAAAGCCACATTCTTTTCCCTGCTAGATCATGAAGATAGGATGGTCTGCTTATCTACAGGTGTCCCAGCTGCCCAAGCAATTTCCCAGCCTAGTGCAGACTGATCGGCTCCTGTGTTGACTCCCACGGACACGCACAGGGAGTCCAGCTTGGGATGTGAACAACACATTATGTCTGCTGAGCAGAGGGGGTAAAAGGGGGAGGGGAAGGATTTATCCTTGACACATTCAGGGCCTCCTGTATACCCTGGGTCCAGTGTTTCTGGAAAATATGGCAACTCAAAAAGACAAATTCAAGGGACCCCTTAGTATTCCTCAACAGGAGTGACATGATCAGACTGGCTTTAGATCTAAGAATTTGGCAGCAATGTGGGAAATGTATTTGAGAGGGGGTAGAGTTAAGGCATGAAGACTCAGTAAGAAGGAGGGCATAAACGAGAAGGGAAATAGAATGGGATGATTGCAAGAGATGTTGAGGAGATGGAATTGACGAGACTTGGAAGTGACCAGATGAGGGAGAGTGGAGAGTCAGAGGGAACTAGGATTTACAGCCTTGGGGGACTTGGGAAAATAAGAATTTAGGAGGAAGGATTTATTTTGCGGGGGGGGGGGGGAGTGGTAAGGTAAATGAGTTCTGTTTTAAACATGTTGAGATACCTTTCAGATATTCAGGGAGGTGCCCAGCAGGCAAGATAGACTGAGGAAACGTGGGATTGGAAGTCTGGAGTGGTATTGGCGCTGGATATGATATGTCTGTCTGGAAATCACATCACAATGAAATGAGAGTTGAATCCTTGGGTGGCTATCAGGAAAGGTCATCAGGAGAGTAAGATAGTAAATATAGGAGAGGACTCAGGACAAAGGTGGGGAATGTGTGGGACAGCGATGACCCTTACCCAGATTAATTCAGAGGCTTCTCCAGGTAGAAAGTAGAAAGAATTTTATTTCGATCTCAAGAAAGGGCGACTGGCACCAAAAGGCAATTCAATGCAAGACCGCAGGTGACATCACCCAAGCAAGCATTTTTATAAGTTCTAACCGCAACCCCTCCCTAGCCCCCTACCTCTTATCCCATTGGCTGGGCTTCAGAGGGCACAATCTAAACATGACAAAACCACCCCAGCAACGGCAGTGGAAATTACAGAATCGTTACATAGTTTTCACCTGCCTTTCCCTCCTTCAAGTATCCTTTTGGTACATTCCGTTTTGTTCATTTCAGATCCTGGAACAATTTGTAGTTATACTTATCTTTTGTAATAATTTGAATATATTTATCCAGGCTATTGACAAGCTTCCTGACCTGGATACACATATATTATTATTAGCGGTCTTTACCTTATTTTACGTATTTAAGTTTAGATTTTATGAGGGGTCTTCACCAATCTCACTCAGAAACTTGCAGCCTTGAGGCCACATATAGGTTCCCCCCCCCCAGGTCCTCAAGTGTGGCCCTTTGACTGAATCCAGACTTCACAGAATAAATCCCCTTAATAAAAGGAATTTGTTCTATGACGTTTGGATTCAGTCAGAGGGCCACACTTGAGAACCTAGAGGGCCACAGGTAACTTGAGGCTGCTGGTTCCCCTCCCCTGCCTTACCACATAACATGTATAAGGGGGACCGGGCATGGATAATAATCCTTCAGAAGAGACCATGCAAGATTGCTCTACATCAAAAAAAAAACAAAAAAACAAACAAACCACACACACACACAAAAACCCAACAGATTAGTGTCCTGAAAATGTAGTGAAGGGGGAGTACCCAGAAAGGGGGGGTGTTGAACAGTATCAAATACTACAGAGTTTAACAAAGATAATGACTAAATAAAGATCATCGAATTTAGCAGTTAAGATTTAATTGGTAACTTTGGTGAGAGCCTTTTCAGTCCATTGGTGATGGAAGCCAGATTGCAAGGAATTGAGAAGTGAGTGGGAGGTGAGAACGTGTAGACAAGTGTAGACAGCTTTTTCTAGGAGTTTGGCTGTGAAAGGGAGAAGAGAAATCTATTTTGTAGGGATGGTAGGGTCAAGTGAAGGGTTTTTTGTTGTCGTTTTTAGTGGGGAAAATGTGGGAAGATTTGCAGGAAGCCAAACCTGAATTGAATTGGATTTCAGTTTTTAACATAGTTCTTTAAGTATTGTCTGTTACTTGAATTGTCCTTTAAAATAAACACATGAAAAAATAAATTAAGCACACGTTAAAAAAATCTGTTCTGTGCTTTCTAAAAGTAAATTGCCTAAGGTATCATTAAAGAAATTTAGTACTGATACAAATTTAATTTAGCATTTGCACTTCTGGAACTTGTTCTTTGAAGGTAGTTCTAAGAGTAGCCTATTTCATCTTTTTTTGCTTTTTATAGTTTTTTTTGTATTTTTTTTTTAACTGCAACAATTGAAAAGAGGACAGTGAATGACAGATCTTAGGTCCTTTAAACTCTCAGTCTAGTGATTTGGTTATAGTTCTTTCTCTAGTTGGTGCACAGTTTGTCATAAATAGCAATAACAATTAACAGACAACATATTTTGGCTTTCTATTTTCTTATAGAAAAGAAAAAAAGCTGTCTTTTTTTTCTATTGATGTAGAGTCTTTTTCAAAGAAAGGGGTTGAGGGGATGGTGAGCAGGGCACAAAGGAATTTTTTTCTACCTATATTCAAATTTGACAGTGAACTTCATATAAAACAGGAACCACAAATAATTCAGCATACATTTATTAAATGCCTACTAGTCAGGAACACAAGACAAATGAAATAGTTTCTGCCCTCAAGGAGCTTTACAATCTCCTGGAGAAAAACAACACGTCCTCAATTTAATAAATGCAGAGCAGTATAAAGTAATTTTTAAAAATTATTTTTTGTAACTGAACTTTACAAAAATCGACCAACAAACCTTTTTTTTTATACAGAGAACTGAAAGGAGGATTATATTTGAAGCTACCAATCTCCATTATATCTGGCTTGTTTTTAAAAAATATTTAATAAACATTCCTGTTAGTTTCAAAGCTGTCCTGCTTTGCCTCCCTCTGAATCACCTTCTTTTCTCTCCTATGCATTCTTTTAACTGTTTCATTGATGTTCTTTTCTACTGTTTTTGGTATCATTCCTCCCTCCCCCCAAAGTCCCCTTCTTTGTAACAAATAAACATAATTAAGCAAAACAGATCTACATATTAGTGGTGTCTAAAAATGTATGTTTCATTCTGTACCTATCTATCTCTGTCACTGTAAAGTAATTTCATGTGGGTGCATGTGTTAATATCTGGGAGGAATCAGGAAAGGCTTCTTCATGTAGGAAGTGGCCCCTGAGTTGTGCTTTGAAGTAAGCTAGGAATTTTACGAGGTGGCAGTGAGGAGAGAATGCATTCTAGACACAGGGTAATATATGTAGTATGTGGGAGACAGTTAGCAGGGCGATTTGACGAGAATAGTATGTGAATGGAAGTTCAATGAAAAAACACTATAAAGTTATTTGGGAACCATACTGTGGAGGGTTTTAAGTGCAAGAATGAAAAGTCTGTATTTTATCCTAAAGGCATTTGGGATTTTTGAGTTGAGATGTGCCATGCTTATAAGTGTACTTCAGAAGTGGATTGGAGAGAGGAACTCCTGGAGAGAAGAAGACCGTTTCAGTTAATCAGTCACCGAGCCTGGTAGATGGCAACGTCACTGTGCTGTCTAGGCTCTAGGGTCCTGATAGATGAGGTCAAGAGTGGGCTGGGAATGGGTAGCTAGTTAGAAATAAAAATGCCTTCCAGGGCAAGTTTCAAAGCTGAATGGATTACTGTAGTCCAGGTGAGAGGTGATGATGGCCTGAACTAGGAGGGCATCATCCTTGTAAGAATTTACAAAGGAGAAAATCAGGAATAAACTGGATTTCCCATTGTATGCTGTTGCTATTGCTCACCCATTTATTAAAGATTTGGACCTTAATTGGTTTTAGTGCTTTATATAAAGAGCGAGTGACCTGATGTGAGGGAATTTACAAAAGACTTATTGTTTGTCCTATCAGAAACTCAGGGAAATTAGACAGTGCTCAAAGAAAAAAAGGCAAGTACCAGCAAACGAATAAAATCCTGTGGTTGATGCAGTGGTCTCTTTCTTCAGTTAGCAGAAATGTGGAAGGTATTTTTCCTCGTCATAGCCAGTCTGAGTCAGTCTTCCCTCTCCATCCAGAGCCTTCTACCCATTATATTTCTGCTTATTTCTACTTGATTAGTCAAGGTTTAAAAATAGCTTCTGTCTGATCAGAAGCTAAGCCTCTGAGCTAATGAAACTTAATCTTAAGAGAGATTACTTCTTCCAGGCCCCTAACCCATGTAGCCCCAAATCAGTAACAGATGAATCTGATGCCCTTATCTGTACTGGTTGAATTCTAAGTGTTTGAAAACTTATTAGTAAAGGCATAACATGATCTGTTACTTTTGTAACAGATGCTGTGTTGCTGCTATTAGAAACCTGTTTGCCCGCATTTCTATGAAAGTTCATTTCTTACAGGAAGCTCTAATTATTTCTCACTTTTAATAAAATATTGCTGTTCTCAAGTGGTCATAAATTTAGGAAAACTTGGGCAGCAAATCAAGGAGAAATGAAAAAGTCTCAAAATCTGCAGCTGCCCAGTTATCGATTTTTACCCATGTCCTCTTTTTGTAATGAGCTTATCTCAGTAGCAGCAGCAGGTGCACAAGCAGAATGGAATGTCATGCGCTCTATATATTGCCTCTTAAAAATTTGTCACCTTGCAAATATAGCAGACATTTCTGGGTGATGCCTGCAAAGAATGTAGAAGGTAACTCTGACAAATGGTCTGGTGGAAAGAGTTCTGGATTTGAAATCAGACGATCCTCATTAGAATCCTTGAACTTCCACTTGAGAAATGTGCTCTGTGCGCCCCAGGAAAAATCACTTATCCTCTCCTGGCCTCATTTTCCTTCATAGTCAAATCAAGGGGTTGACTAAAGGTCTCTGAAGTTAAAATAGAAAGGAGGGAAAATAACAGTCCCTGCTCTCAAGGAACTCATTAATGGGAAGACAACATATAAACAACTATGTACAGACAAGAATAGGCAGGATAAAAGTCCCTTCTGTCTGTTGACCTTTGATCCTATATACTGGCTATCTAGCATGAAGGGAGGATCTAAGACTTCATTAACTTATGAGAATGAAGTTTTCTCTATATTAAAGCAGGTCTTTGGGGAGACTCTTTTGATCTAAGTTAAATATATTTTCTTTGATGATGAAAACTAAGCAATTTTCTCAACCTCCATTTATTTAAATATAAAATTGCATGTCTGTTCTTGTCTCAGTCATTTTTTCCTGGGGTTGAGAGTGGTAAGGGGAAGGGAAAAATTGCTCAGGAGAGCTGAAGTGTTGTCATTTTAGTGGCTTTCCATAACACTAGACATTTCCAGACCAGTTAACATTTATGTCCTAATTTTATATATGAGAGAAGACACAGTAAATTAACTTGCCTAAATGTTTTTTTGTAGTCTTAAGAAGAGAGCAACAGGAAAAATAAAATTTTAAAAGCCTTTTGAAACACTTTAAGACCATCAAGGCTTCTTCCGTTCTGTCTTCCACTTTCCGTCTCCTTGTTCCAAATCTTTTAGTAATAGAACTTGAAGCAGCAATAGATAGGTAAGCAGCGTAGATGGGATAGTGGATATTAACACTTCTTTATAGAGGAGTAGCTGATTATATGAATATTATATCATTGGGTATATAATATACTATATATAGGTATATATGAACATATGTGTGTGTGTATATATACATATATAGGGAATAATCTCAATATGTGTATTTATATGTATGTGTGTGTGTGTGTGTGTATAGATATACATATACATATCCAAACATAATACAGACATACACACATGCTTCCGTAATGACGAGACCTGGTTTTGAGCCCTAGTTCTGTCACTTATGAATTGTGTGATTTGGGGCAATTAATTTCCTTCCCTCAGCCTCAGTTTACTTATTTGTAAAATTGATATTAGTATTAACTCATCCCTGCGGAAAATATATATACTGTTGGTGAATCTGTGACTTAGTCCAACTGTTCTGAAAAGCACTTTGAAATTACACTAAGAAAGTAACACCTCCCATTTTTGGCCTTAAAGAAGTAAAAGGAAGTAAAAGATCCCATATACACCAAAATTTTAACAGTAGCACTTTTTGTGTTAGTAAATGTCAAAGAAAAAATATCTATTCTCTGCTCTGAATTTTAGGCACAAGTCTTCAAAAAACGATTTTATTTAATTTCATATTAATTTAAATTTCAAGTATTTCTCACTTAAGAAGAAAAATGACCAAACTGGTACAGTCCTTTCCATGACCCCAGACATCACGAAGACGATTTGAGGTAACATATATAGGAATCTTGAACAAGAGAAATGTCATAAAATGATGAAACACAGTTATGGGCTTCCACTTCATCTAACAGAACAATAGTTATTCTTTCTGAATGCCTCTGGAGAACTACCCTCTGTAAATCCACACGTCCTCTTTGACCACCTTCCTCAAGGTCCTTATCTAGTCATAAGTGACCTGAAGTAGTCAGTCACCACCTCCCTCTGATTAACATCTTAATTCCTTCAGGTGATGAGGAAAGAGAGGCCTGTCCAATCACTTTAAAGGTTATAGGGAAGGCAGTGATCTCAACTAGATATGAGGTCTTTTTTGATTTCTACCCTTACTTCAGTTTCCCCAAGAATTATCTTTTTTTTCTTGACCTACTAACCGCTTTCCTAAAGGAAAAAGTCTGGAAAAGATTTTAAACTAGAGAAATATTTATTTCATAATATTTTTGGTTGAACCAAAAGGGAAGTTTTACAAAGAAGATGCTCATTAATTAGGGAATAACTAAAAAAAAAATCATGATACATGAAAGTAATTGAATTGTTGCCATAAAAGAAACAATGAATATGAAGAATTCAGGAAGGCATGGGAACTGATGCAGAATGGAGTATGCAGAGCCAGAAAAACATTATACACAACTACAATAATGTGAATGGAAAGGACAGAACCCTCCAAACTGAATGCTATAAAGTTGTGATTCCTAGGCTTAGCCCTGAAGAGGAGATGAAATAATGTGCCTCTTCTCCCTTCTTTGCAGAGTTGAGGGTCAACAGATTTGAAACATTTAATTTTTTTCAGACTTGGTTTGATTGATTTGGCTCAACTGCTTCTCCCCCCCGCCCCCGCCCCGGCTTTTTTATTCTTTGTTACAGGGGAAGGCTCATTGTGAGTGATATATTTGGAAATGAGGTTAATAGATAAAAGATATCTGTAAGAATTTTTTTTAACTAACCCTTCCTACCTTGCAGAGTTGTGTATAAATGTTATTTAAAGAATAAAGATATATAAAGTGTCAACTGTCATAATTAACCAGGTTTGTTTATGTGTTTTGTTAATTTCACTGACTTTTTTAACCCTCTTGTTCCTAAGGAGCTCACCACAGTATCTGGTCTTGTCAGTTTTAGTATTTTTACTTTGCATCTAATTTTAAGTGTTATTATTACTATTATTTTGTAATTGATGTAGAGTCTTCTTTAGAAATACTTTTAAAATGTTTGTTGCATTAGTCTTTTACTTCACATGTGGTAGCACTTATTGAGAAAGTGCTGATATGGTACCAGTGTATTCAGAAATGTGTTTGCTTTTATATAGTTATAACAAATATGGTTTAAAATACAATATCTGTCCCTGATAACTATCAGAAAAGATATATCTAATAAAATAAGTTAATCTTTTTAAAATTTATTGATGCCTTTAAAAACACCCCATATATTCTCTCACTCCTTTACCACCCTCCCCTCACTGAATTCTCCCTTCATGCAGAGGAAATCAGTTAAGCTAAACTTTCTTCAAGGATTTCTGTCTATCACAATCCAATATTTGTTCTTAGATTTTAACTCTTATGGAAATAGGCTTCGGGGATTTGTAATTGATCACAATGGGATGGAATCTTCTTTTGTATCAGAAGCCCTTTTGTTCTTTTGTAATTTTAAGCCTCTGTAAAGTAGTGAAAAATCACTTGGGTCTCTTTAGGCAGATGAATTTATCCACATTTAATGTGGAGGGAGGTTCTGTTTAATTTGGAGGTTCTGTTGTCTAGAAGTTTGTTTCTCTATGTCACATTCTCACTTAACATTGCTATTCATTTAACACATTCTATTTAGAACAGAAAAAAACCTCACAGAAATATAGAAACAAAATCCAAGACTTGAAGCAATTTTGACTCATCTTTTACTTACAGTTTTAATAGATGGATTTTCTTAGCTGCTCTTCTGAATTCTTATATAGCAGATCATTCCTTTTCATTTTTGCTACTATGCAATTTCTAAATGATAGAAGGCACTTTTTTTAAGCTCATGTTCAAAAGTTCAGGTGGGTTGTAAGGAGGAGCATCTGAAGGTGCTGTATTGGGAACTGAAAGGAGGGGGTAGATGCAAGGGAGATTTTTAAGATCAAACCAGTAGGATTCAGTATCTGATGAGATGGCAGTGGAGAGAGAGGGGAAGTATCGTTGATAATATAGTGGTTTCAGATGTGGTTGCAAAAGTGTGAATGCTTTTGCCACTGACAGTAATAGTGAAGTCAGACAGAGGAGGAAGTTTTGGGGGAAAGACAAGTTTGGCTTTGGGTGTGTTTAGTTTCAGATGGCAGTGGAACATGCATGTAGATAACAGTCCTCATAGCTGAAGTTATATAGCTATGTAGAGTTTACAAAGAGCTTCTGATATTCACAAAAGCCCTGCGGGGTATGTACTGTGGATGTCATTTTCAATTTACTGATGAAGAAATGGAGGCTTTGAGAGGCAGTTGCCAGCATCATGTTGCTACTATGTGATGTTTTTAAAATCTGAGATGGGAGCCTTCCAACTCCAAGGCAGATTCTTTTTTCATAATCCCATGCTGATTTTCCAGAGATGTTTGGTAGGCAGTTGGACATGCAGATCAAACTCAGGAGACTAATCCTGTCTAGAGGTTTAGGGGTTGTCTTCATAGCAGTGACATAGGGTTAATGTTTGCATGGAAGCCAGTGTGATTGTTGAGGAACTGAATATACAAAGTAGAAAAGAGGGCCCAAAGTATACCTACCTGGAAGGATTATAAAGGAGATAGAGAAGGCACTGCTTGAGAGGTAGGAGGAAAATAAAGTGTTTCTGAAGTCAAGAGAGGAGAGGATATACTTCACATACGGCGTTAATGTAAATAAGATTATGTATGTAAAGTACTTTGTAAACCTTAAAGCTATCATTAATTTAGGCATAGGAATATAGCTTACTTCAGTACTAAAAGTCCATTTAATTTTGTTGATTTGGATATCCCCTCCACTGACAGAGATCATAACTCCTCTATAAGCTGCTGTACCAAAAAAAAAAAAAAGAAAGAAAAAAGAAAAGAAAACATCATTACCTTGTTATCAACCTGCTGAGAGATGAACTTCTCTGAATGAAACGAGGTTAATCTTTAGATAACAGATATAAGGCCCCTCATCTGGCCTTTGTCCTGGAAGCCTTTCTAGATGGGGAGAATATCTCAGCATTTACATTTCTGGACACAGTTCCATCCAAACTGGCCATCTTCCTGTTAGGACATTCTGTTTCTCATCTCTGCTTTTGTCATCCAATCTCTGTCTTCGGAGCACCCTCTCTTCTCATCTCTTCCTTGTAAAATCCTGATTTTCCTTCAAAGCTCAGATCAAACACCACTGCTTTTTGGAAGCTTTGTCTGATACCCCCAATTGTTAGTGCTTTCCCTTAAAGTTTCCTTGGGTTCATTTAGACAGTAATATCTTTGAGGACAGAGACTGTTTTGTTTTTATCTGTGTAGCCTCAGAACAACTTTGATTTTTGAACAGACTTGTGGTTTCATTGATATAAGGAAATCCTACTGAGGGAACTTATTCTATCAGTGTAGTTTGGCACCTGCACCTTAGAGACTTAGAGTGTCTCCAGGGGCACCAAAGGGTGGAGTACCTTGGCCAGGGTCACATAACCAGGATGTGTGAAGGCAGGACTTGAATTGAGGATGTCTCAACCTTGAGTTAGCACCTCAATGGTAGTATCCATTATGCTAACTAATTATGTGTTTGTTAGCACTATTTGTTATTCTTAATCATTATAATTCTCTTAAAATGTGTCGCTCTTATCATATAGACAAGGGAAACCAAAGAGAAAGCAAAATGTCATTGACCAAGTCCTCTTTCTTTTTTCAAGGAGACTTCACTTTATGTAATTGTGGTTTTTGGAGTTGGTATTGAATATGTGAAGGAGCTCATGTTTCACAGATATTGAAACAGATGTTCCGGTATGGCTTCTACAAAACTTCTTTTGAGCAGATTTCACATTTAAGGGAAATAGGCATAATTTTAATTTAAAAATTGTCTGTCTTGCACTCTGTTCTCACCTTGGAACATATGCAGAGTTAACCTCATTCTTTGCAATAGGGAAAGGTGATAGCTGTGCTTTTCATGTAAGCTGTGATTTTTACTCTATCCAGTTGTGAACATTGATTTTTTTTTCTCTGTGTAAACAGATAATCTCAGTGATGCCTTGAAGAAACTGAAGATCACAGCCATTGACATCTCTGAGGATAGTTTGGAAGGATGTTTGGACTGTCTGCTTCAAGCCTTGGCTCAGAACAGTAAGTCTGATTGCACTGCTCCGTGTGGCTAGTGGAAGTTCAGCTTGGCAGTCACTTGGAATGTTCTGATGAAGTTTAACTTATCACTGAAATTCCTCTGAGTATTGCCCCTGTCATTGAGGTTTTAAACTATTATTTTTCTAAAACATATGAAATAAGGCCATGATTGTTCTAGGAGAGCAAAAAACAAAGAAACTGTTTATCTGTGGTAGTGAAATTAATACCAATCCTAATGGGAAGTCATTATCTAGTTATAAACACAGCATACATACAACACATGAGCCTCATAGTTATTTTCCTTTTAACAGCTGTGGTTTAAAAAAATGATTGCAAGATATCTAAAGTATGTCTGTTATCTCAGATTAAGAAGCTCTTTAGAAACCTCCCCTCTCTTAGACCTTCATCAGGGACCATCTAATCCAATACCCTGCATTCAGAGAGGGTATGTCTGACAAGTCTAAGGAGAAAGATACAGTGTTTCCTTAAATAATTCTAGGGTAAGAAATTTCTCAAATCCTTATTCAGTGGCCCAATGTCTTATCATGTTGAATACGCTAGCATATTTCTCATTTCTTTAATGCTATAGTGGATAGTCAGGTAAAGACTAACTTTCACTTTGTACTTTAATTGCTGAAGTAGGTTATGTACTCATTTAATGGATCTATTGTCTTATCTTGGAAATAATTATGGAGCAGAAAATTAACATATAGAAAAGAGGTTATGCATTTCGATTGCATGCTTTCAGGTGTGCAAGAACGTGTCTGATTAGGTATATTGTTTGTTTTTCTCACTAATCAGCCAAAAGAAATTCTAAAATTTATTTAGACTTGATTACAAGTCTTTATTTTGACTTGATTGCAAGTATTAAAATACTTCATTCCAAAAGTGTAATTTTAAGTTAGCTTCTCTTACTTATGGGTGTTATTGCTACTTGAGGCTATAGCTTTATCATCATGATATTTAAGTTTCAGTCATCATAACAAATTATAGACATTGCTGCATAGTAGATAGAAAGCTGCCTTCACAATCAGGAAGATGTGTTCAGGATGCCCCTCTGACACACACTGGCCACACATGTCTAATCATTTAACCACTCTAGAAATTCTCAGACTATTAAATTGTTAAACAGTTTCTGATCCACTTTGGTAGAGACTGTTCCCTCACTGGGGCTTCCCTATATCACTGAAATCACAAGTTAGGACTGAGACGAATTAGGATTAGGATCATGGTTCTGCGGAAGGACTCCTTGTTAAACAGCTTAGTATAGAGGAAGGGAGAGAGAGAGAAGGAGAGAAGCAATGGGCTTTAGCCCTCTGCCCAGGGTCTATGTGGGCAGGTTTACTTCCCCAAATCATGAGACTACTGACTGTAGAAATGCAAAACAACCTATGTGAAGTAATCCACAGCCAAGGAGGAAAAGTCAGAATAGCAGAATACCAGCTGACCATGATAACAGTTTAAAGAATCAGTCATAGAGTCTCACAGGAGAGACTGGAAGGAAGCGCAGAAGCCAGGAATGTGCTGTTGGACAGCATGTGTCAGGCCTGTTTTGTTGTTTTTTTTTTTTGTTGGTGGTTCCTAAAACTACCAACCAGTATTTGAAAAATATCTGTTGACGTTTGCCCAGAGAAGAGAATCATCTCTTACTTAGCAGCGCCATTTTGATGGTGATGCACCTATTCCTGACATTGAGGGGGGAAAATCAAATATTAAAGGAAAGATGCGATGAAAGAAAACCTTGAGAGACAGAATTTCTGGATAATTGATAATCTATTTATTTATTTTTTAGGCAATTGGGATTAAGTGACTTGCCCAGGATCACATAGCTAGTAAGTGTCTGAGTCTAGATTTGAACTCAGGACCTCCTGATTCCAGGGCTGGTGCTCTATCTGCTACGCTACCTAGCTGCCCCTAATAATCAATTTATTAACTAGGCTAGCCAGCAATCAATAAATTGATGGTCAGTGGTTTCTCTAGGCAACCAAAGACATGAAGGGAGACCCTGAAACGCCTTAAATACCTTCTCCAAGGAAACTCCCCTGACAAGGGAAACTTAAGCCTGATTGGTGGACATTTAATGAGGAGGTGGGCCAAAAGGTAGGCTTTAACTCCTCCTGTTGAGAACAGAGCTTGATTATGGGGTTCAGCAGCCTCAAAGCATCAGGGCAGGGGAAACCATTTCCATCTGGATTCCCCAACTAGTTTCATGAGCTGTGTTGCCCTAAACTCCAATGGAGGGGATCAAGGACAGGGGGTTCTTCTCCCAGGAAAAGGCTCACCTAGACTGGATTCTGTTTATACTCTAAACAGAAATTAGGTCTAGTTGAGTGGAGTCTTGTCTGCCTAGTTAGGGAGCTTGTGTCTTGAAGTTGGGGAGCAAATCTCATCACTCAGTCATGCCCTTCAGTGATTGACTGAATAATCTTTTCAAGAGTTGAGTTTTAACAGAAATGAAAGGAAAAGTGTGGATCACAAATTAATAATTAGTTATTGATATAATAGTATAGTATTAATTTCTCTCAAAGGTCAATCATTGTTGCATCTTGGTTAAAGAGTGTTTTTCCCCAGAATGAGAGTCATGTTTTTCATATACTTAAAGTCTAATCATAGTAGATGCACCTATCTTGTCAAATGAGTTCACTTGACTTCCTTTTTGGACTGTTAAATTCCCAAGCAGCAATTTGTCTTCAACTCTCTTGTCTTTTCTCAGAATATTAAAATACAATCAATAACGTTCTGAAGAACCGGTTGTATAGTCTTTTAAAAATTGTGTTCTTCCACCGGTAATTTGCATCATGCTTTCTGAGAAAAGTCTTTTCATTGAAATTTATAAAGAAGACTCTTTTACTGTTGCAATAGAAAGTGATATGCACTTTTGAATGATGGCAAGGTTTGTATAATTTTTAGGTGATGAGAAAAGGAAAACTTTACAGAACAAAACCTAAGAGAATGTTAATAAAATAGTAATCAAATTTTCTTTTGAAAATGTCTGTAATAAGCTGTCAGTGGGCTGACTTGATTTATCCAGAAGATCTTTCTCATGTATTTTTGGCACATTCCTGCAATTTACAGTTTGCAAATTAGCTTAAATTTTCTGTTCAAGAATGATGAAATAACAAAGTTGTCTTTCTAATGAGAAACTGATTTCTACTTATGGCCATCTTCCTAACTATAATGTAAAACTAAGGCCTTATGGATTTGGTGGGCTTTGCTTTCTTTGTTTGATGTAGTACTGGGATCTGACAGTATTTGAAAGAATTGCATCATCTATTCATTTATAAATAATTATAGAGTTTAGACACCAATGTTCATAAGAAGTCATTTTTATCCTGAGTTGTTATACATTTTGTTTGTATCTTTGTCCAGAATATGTGGTCAAAAGCAAACAAACTTTTCAGTGGTTCAGTAAAAATATCAAAATATAAGATGGCAAAGACCTAGTGATTCACAATCTTTGGGACAGTGGCATGTGAATTATTGTCTACCCTTATGTTGATCATATGCACCATGAGCTTAGGCTGTGGCTCCCTCTTTGAACACAACTCTCCAAACATCTGGAATACCTGTCTGGGGAGTACAAGAAAGGAGAGAAAAGCAAATTGAGAGTTAGAAATGGAGGAGCTGGAGTTATAGTGTGCGTGTAAAGCATCAGAGAAGATGAGGGCGGGGAAAATAGAATGATGTTACAAGGTTGTCACATCATTCTCATTCTCCCCAAGAACCCTGTCATGCAGGGCAACCAATGTTATCTCCATCTTACGTATTGGAAAACAGGGTGATGTAAAGTCACCCTGCTTGCAAGTGGAGCCTCCAGGTCTAAATGCAGGTCTTCTGATGCCTAATCCAATGTTCTTTCTATATAGTAAAGAGGGAGAGATGAAGATGGAATGATGGGAGAGAGAAAAAGAGTAAATTAATACTGTTATTAGGTGGAGTAGCTCAAAAAGTATTTAGACACATGATTTGGGAGTGAACAGGTTAGTACACTGTCTTGTTTAACTTAAAAGTATAATAGCAGTAGAAACAGTTCTAGATTTCAAATCCTGGCACTTATACTATGGTCTTATGAGCAAGTCACTTAGGTTCTGAGCCTTAGTTTACCAGCTGTTAAATGTGGATAATAGCACTTGTACTATCTACTTCACTCAGTTATTCTGGGAAAAAAACAACAACAATAACCCTTTGTCAACCTTAGAACCCAATATAAACATGAGTTGATTATTATTGTTGTTATATCTTATTCTAGAAGAGTAATATGTATTCTGTATTGCTAATGAAAAACAATAAATTAACTCATTTTACTAATTATCATCAAGAAAAGAGAAAAAGAACAGAACATGTCCTATTGGCAGTCAGTAAGAGGATTTCATTCATGACCTTGTCTATAAGGCTACTGACACAAGAGGGCATGTAATAGAGAAAAAAAAAAACATTTTACTTAATGTAAAGTAAGAAATCAGATTCTGTAAGTTGTTTATTTTTTTACTGAAATTTTAAAATTTGAAGCTGTATTTCAGGAAGCAGTATTTAAATTCAGTTCAACCAGCACTGATTAGATGCCTCTTTATTGCTTGGCACTGTACCCTAAAGACACAAATGAGACAGATAGTCTTTGCCCTCAGGGACCTTTGCTTTGGGGAAAATGGAAATAAAATATGTCCATGAATAAGCAGAGTTGGTCCATGAGCCTTTCTGAAGGAAGACCAGGATTCTGAGAGGTGGAGATGAGGAGGGTGTGAATTTCAGGTAATGATAGAGGCATCCTTTGTGCCTGTATGGAGGAATAAGTGTGTCATTTTGGGAGAATGGTAGTCCAGTTTGGTTGGAAGGGGTATAATATGAAATTAAGCTGAAAAAGTAGGTGGGCAGCTTGATTGCAGAGAACCTGGAATGCCAGGTTAAGTAAAGAGTTTATATTTCATCTTGTAGGCAGTGCAGAATCTCTGAATGTTTTTGAACAGAGGGATAAAATGTAGCACCAGAACTGTGGGAGGAAGATTATTTTGATAGGTGGGTAGATGGAGGATTGGTGAGAGGAGAGAGTGTAAGCAGAAAGAGCAATTAGGAAGCTATTAAAGTGGTCCAGGTAGGAGGCAAGAAGGGCCTAGACTGAAAGATGGTGACCGTGTGAGTGAAAGAAGAAAAGTAGGCCCTCCTGTGGAGGTAGGATCCACTAGATGTGGGGTGTGAGGGAGAGGTGAAGAATCGGGGATGATTCTGAAGTGCCCAACCAAGAAACAGGTAATATTGAGTAACCAGAGGCTTAGGCAGGAAGAGAATGAGTTCCATTTTGAATATGTTGAATTTAAGATATTTTTGGGATATCTGCCTGGAGATATCCAGGAGGCAGTTGACAATATGTAACTTCAGTTCAAGAAATATAAACTAAGGCTGAATATTTAGATTCGTAAATCACCTTCCTAGAAATGATGCTTGAACCTGTGAAAGAGAGTGTAGAAGGAGAAGAACAAAGAGCACTAGGGTACATAGTCCTAGGGAGCACTCATTCACAGGGTCCAGGAGTTAGATGATAAGCTAGTAAAGCTGACTGAGAAAGAGTGATCAGACATCAGACATGTAGGAGGAGACCCAGAGGAGAACAGTGTCCTGGGAGCCAGTGGAGTATCAAAGGATCAAAAATCACTCCAAGATCACGATATACAAAGTGTCCCAAAAGTCTTGGTGCAGCTGAGAGCTTAAAGCTGCACCAAGACTTTTGGGACACCCTCTATGGCACTGAAAGTTTTTATGCTCTCCCAAACTTTCATATTTTTCCTCTGTCTAGATGCTAACTTGTTACTTTAAAATAGCCTTCCAGAGAAGTACTTACTTGAAGTAGGGGGTATAATTAATGAAGGAGTGGGTGAGTGTTGCACTGAGAAGATGTGTAATGCCTTCATTTCTTTAGAATTAGTCATCTCTGGAAACAGTTGACAGGTACAACATGGCATTGACTCTTAAAGCCATGTCATGACTGAAAATCAGAAAAGGAATTTAAAGAAAATGTCTATGGAGGGTACCCAGTTTGTTCAGTTTTTCAACCAAAGCTGCAGTAATTGATTCATTGCTACTTCTATTAAAAATAAAATTGTGAAATATTTAGGTGAGTCTGCTGCTATCCCCTGTGTCTTCTTGATGAGCATCAGCTGTTTTAACTAAGAATATCACTGTGCAGTGGAAGCACCCCTAAGCATAGCCGAATCAACGTGTCTCTGCATAAGTGTAAGCATATGACTCCCTGTCAAAGCTGAATTGTTGAAAGGACAGGAATCAAGAAATTTGCATTTTCAACTTTTGTGAAAATCGCTCTATTCAGCCCCATCCATTAAGCACTTTGCTCTCTTCTGTGATCCGTAACATTAATGGAGAGGTTTTCGTGAGTCAATAATAGTAGTAGCAAATATCCTGTATCACTTTAAGTGATTTACATAGTGCTTTATATATATTATCTCATTTGATCCTTACAGCCATGTTGTGAAGTAGGGGCCATTATTATCCCTACTTTACATTTGAGGAAACTGAGTTTTGAAGAGGTCAAATGACTAGTGCAGAAACATACAACTGGTATGTTTGCAGGACAGGATACGAACTCTGGTCTTTTTGACTCCAGTATTCTCCACCGTACCACCTGGCATGTATACTTTCAATAGGCAAGAGGGTGGGAAGAAGATGCTATTGCTACGTATTTCTGTTGTACATTTTGATTGCGATATCATCACGAAAAATACGGAAGTAGGCAGTCAAGAAATCAGCTGTTTGTAACTCCTCTCTTTAGTTAAGTAAAAGGCACCAAATAAACCCAGCTTTGGTAGTTTAGTTATTTCTTATTCATTTTTGAAACTTAAAACAGTATATATCCCCTGCATCTATATTAAACATCAAATGTTGGTCTCAGACCTATGGATGAGGCATTGCCATCTGTGGTAAGTAGAAGAAATATCTGTATAAATATAAGGCCCTAAGGACAGGAGCAGCTACAATCTCATGTATAATAAAAATGTGTTCTAAGAGCAAAGGGACCCAGTTATTATGGTTGCTGTGGGAACCATAGAGTCATGCTGGCAGGTTGGTAGGTCCTGGCTGCAGCATAGCACTGAGCTCCTTTCGTCAGGAGTTATGTCCTTCAGCTTTCCTCCTCAGTCTCGTTGGCCTTTTGAATCTTGACCGTACAGGACTGCTTCTCTCATCATATTTAGTATTTATATAATAATTTCTAGACTGTTAATTTTTCATGCTTCAGAACTACCCTAGGAGAGAAAATATTTTTAGTTTTCATTTGAAAAAGAAAAAAGATTTTTATTAGAGTTTAACCCCAAGTTTCTAATCTCAGCTCATAAGTGGACCATGTGATCCCTGTGGTTATATTCCCAATTCTTTGCTCTGATTCTTTGCATTAAGACTTTGCTCTCTCCCAGCCTTGTTACACCAACCTATGTAGATAAGTTGCTGACCTTTGTTTCTTCACGAACCTTCTATAGTTGTCAGTCCCAGCTGCACATATACTCTGCCTTTTCTTTGACTCCTCATGTTTCTCACTCAAAATGACTTTTCAGTAGCAAAAAGACTTCTATGGAAGGCCTTCTGGTATTGGGCATCCAGTCGGTTAATGCATTCTTTTTTTTTTTGCATTGGTCACGTTAGATAGGAAATTACTTACTATGGAATTTTCTTCTTTCTGAAGAGAAGATTTTCTCAACCTTCAGATTTTATTTGTGACTGTCATAAAAATGTCAGAAAACAGCATCTTTCTCAGTGATGTGCTATGTTGTCTTCACATCCACGATGAGTAGCCATCTCTTTTTTCTTTGAGTGCTTTTCTCTTTCTGGTTTTCTTTGAGTTAATGCCTACTATTGAAGTTCAAGGCTGTTGCCAATAATAAGCTATCAAAGGTCTGTTAGCTGTGGAGGCTAAGTAAAGAGACAATATGTTGAAACTAGGAGGCAGAGATTTAGTGATAAATCAGAGGAAGTATTCTTATTTAGAAGATTTTTTAAAAATGTCCACAACTACAATAATGACGTATAGATTTGCCTTTTTTTTTTTAATAAAAGAAAGACTTGAATAAAGCGTTCCCTCCTTTACTGAGTGGTGAGAGAGCAAAGCTTAATTATTGCTTAAATGAAAATTCTGAATCTGGGACAGGTTTGAGTTGTGCACTGATCTTATTCCTGAATTATCTTGAATGAACCATTAACTTCTCTGCTTTATTGGCATTACCTGAAAAATAGGGACAGTCTTTTGCATTACTGTAAGCTAATCATAACGATAATGATTTTAAAACATCCTGGGTAGAAGCCCAAGTAGAGTGGTAAATAACAGCAGTGTGTAGGGGTGTGATTTCCATTTCCCTTTATACCATGTTATTCTTCTCTGTGCCGAGTTGCTTTTGGCATTAGTATGAGCCTCCATACCCCAGAAGAGATTTGGAATAGAAATCTGGCCCTCTGTTTCTGGGTTATCCTGGTTTTTTTTTTTTCCCCCAACAGTGCTTGTGATGCATGGTCTGTAGGCAGCATCAGTTGTGAGTAAGAGGAGTTTGTTTCACTCCATTTATAAAACAGATTCTGGTTGGAACAAGTCATTGAAACATGCTGGTCTTCATTTGTAAAATAAATTGTATGATGGAATGTCAAGTTGACAGTGGCCAACAATTAATCTTGGTGATGGAGAAAAGCAGACAGCTGTAAGTTACTGTCCTTGGACTGCTGAATAATAAATGCAGCAAACGTTCCTTTTGTCACAGATTTTCACTTGTAGTAGCACCTTGTTTTTGCTTGAGGATCCTCCTGTGGAGTTAATAGCATCTTCCACACAGCTGCTTACTTTTGATAATACATTTGGTACCTGTATCAATAAGTCAATCAGCCAGCCTGATTGGGCTTACAATTACCTCATTTTGAAAGGGAAAACTACAATGCAATCTCATTTTGTCTTCTTGTTATATGATTGAGATATGTGATAGGTCAGATCACATCCTCTAAAACCCATCAATCACACCCAGTAAAATTTGATTTGCTAGCCTGTTAAGCAAGAGGTCGTATGAATCTTGGCTTGGTTACTTACTGCCACCTCTGTGGCCTTGGTCACAGAGAATTGCTTTACCTCTCTGGGCTCCATTGTCCTTCTGAGGGGGTTAGCCTCGGTGACCTCCAAGGCCCCTCCCAGCTTTGAATCTCTGATCTTAATGATATGCTGTCAGCATTATGAAGAGGTTCTATTCAGTTGTTTGTGAATAGAATGAATGTGAAGAGAATAGAACTGGTCAGGCATGAAAAGCTAAAGGCCTCTGTTTGTTGCATTTTAACTCACGCAAGGCAAAGTTATGTCCCAGCTTGAGATACTCAATGGCGAGAGCCTGGAAGGGCCGATAGGAGCACCCAGGAAAAGAAATGAAGGCAGCACCCCACTGGGGCAGCACTTCCAGAGGGGAATTTTGAAAGGCAAAGAAAGGATAGCTGTGTGACCCTGGGCAAGTCACTTAACCCCAGTTGCCTTAAAAAAAAAAAAAAGGATCCAATAAGGTTTTTGCCAGAGCTATGGACATAATGATGTTCAGGCTGTGGCAGGAGGAGGGGACAGTCCTTTGAGAAGATGCCCCTGTCCTTGGCTTATCAGAAGACCAAACTCTTACTGCCCCTGCCGGTTTCCGTGCGAGGTGTTTCTGGATCCATTGTTCCTCCGAGTATCAGGGCAGATCAGGGATGCAGATGAGTACTGGTGGTTTTATAGGGAGAGACTATGTTTCATGTGATTGACTTGGAAGATAGAATTCTGAAGGATTCTAGAAAAGTGAAGGGACACCTGGAAGGAGAAGGGACATACCTAGAGCAGTGACAGCCTGTCACAAGAAAGTCTAGCCCAGAAAACCGGGTAGACTTTCTAGAATACCGCAGTGAGATTAGTGTCTTAATACAGTATTGGTTCATTTTTCTACCAGCATCAGGGAATGCATATCCTGAATAAGTAAAATTTTCATGTAATTTAGGCTTTTAGTTGCTGATGTGTTTTATCTTAACCATTACTGGTAATCTTTCTTTGATGTATTCAATACTTACTTGCTTTACTACAGAGAAAAGAATATGTATAGGTACACATTTTATACACACATATATGTGTGTGTGGCTGTGTATATACACATTCATATTTGTTTATCTCTCTATGCAAATACCCCCTTCTATAGACCATTAAGAATCAGAGATGGTGTAGGACTTTTTGTTTGCATCTATTTCTGGTTGCCAGGGCCAGAGGGAAAGGTCTTAACCTTGGGGGCAGGAGATGAGAGACTTGGATAGGAGCAGTTCTTGATGGCTGTATAGTAAGAGTGGGGGGGGGCAGTCCTTTGACCTTGTAATGGAGAGCAGTGAAGAGCCAAAGATGTTGAGGATGGGCGTGTAACCAACAAAAATATGGACATTCAACCTGGCCAGGGACCAGTGTAGAGACAGTGGGTCTCTGTTGGTTAGGGACTTTATTCTGTTTAGCACAATATATATCCCTTCCCTTATTGCAGTGGGTACACATCCCTATTTGCTTGCCTATCCAATCCATTACTGGTTGGACAGTTTCTGGGAAGAAAGGGAATAAAGAGAAATCACATTTGTCCCTCTTAGTAGCTAAGCCACTAGTGTTTAGAAATATTTGAAGTTTTGCCTTAATTCCTCTGCCATTAAAACCACAGTTTGCATATCAGTGCTTGGATATGGAGTTAAGGGGGCATTTGGGAAATCCCAGAAGGAATGGGATTTAAACTACTGTTTTGCCAGCACCCACAGGATGATATTAAAAGAAAGAGAATTTTTAAATTATTTTAATAATTTCCTAGAACAAAGAGAACACATTCAACCAATATGACCCTTAGGATTTTCTATGATTTAATTTTTATTCAATTAACAAAATCCTATTTTCTTCCTCTCCTACCTTCCTCCATTAAAACAAGAAAAAGAAAAACAAAATTCCTATAACAAATATGTATAGGTAAATAAAACAAACTTCACATAATCCCTAGGATTAAAGCAAGTCAGTAATCACAGAGGTGGCTAACGAGGGGGAAGGTAGGTAGCCATGATCCACTTTGCCAGGAGGCCAGATTCCAAAGATAGCCACATCTTTAGAAGGAAGGGGCAGGAGGAGACAAAAAGAGTAGCAGGGGAGAAAATTTCTCTTCAAGGGAGAAATGAATCCTTGGAAAGCTCTGCCTACAGAAAGGTGAAGGGGAATTACGTGATTGACAGATCTGCCTACTCAGTATTCACTCTCTACACCATATATACACACATAAGCTATATTAATACAATATACTATATATGTATGTGTATACACACATATATTTTTGGTCCTGATTTGTGATTTAATTGGTATAGGGAACTCTCCAATGAGGGCTTTACTCTCTACCAATGTTCTGTTCTGCAATTTTCAGTCTTATATGGTTGTATAGGGCACTGATAGGTCTAGTGACTTGTCCAGGGTCCCCCAGCCAGTATGTGTTAATGTGGTGGAGGTGGGATTGGAACCCAGGCTTTCTTGAATGCCTTCTCCATCCAGAATGCCATGCTGTCTCTCATGGAATATAGAGGCCATACTTTAACCTTTCCTTTGTGATTTAATGATTACTATTATTGTACATTTAGGCTACCAGCAGTCGTTCAGGCATACGGACCTGTTAGCTCATCTGCACAATGGCCTTATCTTTCAGTGCTTTTCTAGTTAGTGTTCTCATCTTCCTTATCACCAGCTTTCATTTTTGGGCCCTGTAGAGAAACAGAAAGAATGAGAAAGGATTAATAACTCTTGTGAAAACTGGAGCACTTTTTACTTTCTAACACTTGATTTTATAAATAAAGATAAATTAATGGTAAGTTAGGAAACCTTGTTTGAGTGTGGAAGTTTGGTTTCACATGAGCTGTGTGGATTTGTATTTATCTTTATACTTACTCCATTATGTGTAAACAGGAGAAATACTGTGGGATCAGAAAAGGTTTCCAACAAAGTGAGTAATTTGGAGTTGAGTTAAATTGATTATTTGACTTGTCACTATTCCCTTATTCTAAAAAATTAATTTTGTAGTCTTAAGAATTTAAAAAATATATATTGATATATTTTTGTACCATCTTCATTTATTAATATTTTCCTTTCCTTCCCTGTAAACAAAAAATTTCTTTCAAAGAGAAGAAACAAGCAAAGCCAAGAGATGTATTTTCTTAGCTCTTTTTCTAGGTTCAGTTTTGGACATTATAATGATATAGTGTCCAATTTTATTTTAAATTATTTTTGTCTATATAATTTTTGTCATTATACATATTGTTTTCCAGATTCTACTTATTCCACCTCTCATTAATTCAATATGTCTTCAGAGTCATTTCTGAATTCTTCACATTCATTGTGTCATTCAGTAATATTCCAATTATATCCACATACCACGATTTGTGTAGCTATTTCCCATACTGATTTGTTTCTACTTTGTTTCTAGTCCTTTGGTAACACAAAAAAGGCTGTTGTGGATACTGTAGTGTGTTTGGGATATTTTGTTTTGTCTTTGTTTGCCTTGGGTATAATATGCCTAGCAGTAGGAACCATGTGTCAAAGAATATGGTCATTTTAATCACTTTTTAAGCATGAGTTTCAAACTATCAGAGTAGTTGAATCAGTTCATAGTTCCACCAACAGTGCATTAGTGTGCTTGTCATTCTAAGCTTCCAACATTGATTAGTTCATCTTTTGACATCTTTGACAGTTTTATAAGCATGATATTATGACTTAACTACAAAACTTCCCCTTTGATCCTGTCTCCACCTTTGCCCCCGACCTCCAGATTACAAGAGGAATTGAATAGAAGAGACTGACTGGGGAGTTAAAGACTAAATAGTAAAATTAAGTCACTGGAAGAGAAGACTAACCATGAAAAGGAAAAAAGAACCATAGAAAACAAAACTTTGTAGAAATACATTAAAATGTGTTTCCTACGGTAAAATTGACCACTAAATAAACAATATGTAGCTTATTAAATTAAACGAGATGTTGCATTATGTATCATCTTGTACATGGAGGGGAATTTTAATAATAAATACAAAAGCAATTTTGTTATCTGCCTTGTTATTTTTTAGTGCCTGTGGTTTATGGTTAGTTTTTAGTGTTACATATCAATAAATCATTTCAAATCAGGAGAAAAGACAATATAAAAAAGAAGAACCAACAATGTGAACTTTTAGTTTAATTTTCTAGCAGGATACATACACACATATCTGTATATTTGTGTATCTGTATATACATAGAGAGAAAGAGAGAGGGAGAGAAGAAGAGAGAAAGAGGAGAAAGAGAAAGGGAAAGAGAAATGGCTTATCCAATTCAGTGCTTCTTCATATTTACAGACTTTTAGGCTTCAGTGGCCAACTGGTACAAATTATATCTGAAAAGGACTCTGCTCTGTATCGTACACTGTCTACCTTCTCCACGTGGGTCACACCTGAGCCCTTCTCTCCATTGATACAGCCACTGCCTTAGTTCAGGCCCTCATCTTCTGTCCACCCATTGATACAAGCTCCTAATTGGTCTCCCTGCCTCCAATCTCCCTCAACTCTTGACCATCCTACACAGTGCTGTCAAAATAAATGCAGATCAACCATTTATTTCCCCTACCCAGCTGGCACCAGTGGCTTCTGTTGCCTCTAGGATAAAATTTGAACTCCTGGGTAGCTTTTAGAGCCCTACCCAGCCTGGCCCCATCTGTGTTTGCAGCTGCTCCCTCTGCTGCGTCCTGTGATCCAGCCAAACTGGCCTTGTCTCTGATCCTCCCAGATGATCCTCTACCTCCAGTTTCTGTTCCTTTGTATTGGCCATCCCCCTTCTTTCCTTCCCTCTGTCTCACGGAGTTCTCTCTTTCTAGCTCCTCTTCCCATCTTCCACCTCCCAGGGTGGTTGTGAGGGTCAAATGAAAGAATATTTGTGAAGCACTTAGCACAGTGCCTAGCATGTACTAGGCATTTAATAAATCCTGGTTTCTTCCCCTTTCTTCCTTTAAGAAGCATCTCAGGTAGTACCTTCCGCATGAAACTTTTCCTAGCCTTCCCCCCTCCCAGCTGCTGGTATCCTCTCACATACTACTTGTATTTGACTAATGTATGTATTTGTATTTATTGACATTTTAATGCTGAACCTATTTGCATTTGTACTTGTCCCTTATGCTAGAATATAAGCTCATTGTAAATGGAGATTTTTTTCATTATTTTTCTTTGTATCCCTAATGCTTAACCAGTGACTGACCCATAGTAGGCACTTAAATACTTTTTGGTTAATTGATAAGTGGTCATCCAGCTCTTCTTGAAGACCACTGGGAAAGGGAGGCAGTCCATTCCACCTGCAGATGCTTCTAATAGTGAGGAAACTTCTCCTAAATCGCTCCCAAATTTGTCTCTTTACGCCTGTTGATCCTGGTTTTGCTTTCTGTGGCCAGTCTGAACTAGACTCATCTCTCTTTTGCATGACAGCCTTTCAGATGCTCAAAGATAGCTCTCGTCTTCAGCGTGAGTCTTCTGAACAATCAGACCGAATATGAGTTTTTCTAGCTAGTTCTCATAGAGGAGGCAGACGATCTCGTGGGCACAGTACTAGACTTGGACCCAGGAAGAGCTGGGCTCGAGTTCCTCCAGATGCTGGCTGTGCATGTCACTCAAGGTGGCTCTCTTGTACTTACTCTCAGCTTGTCTCTTCCTTTGTAAAATTAGATAGTACTGATGGCACTACCTTACAGCATTATTATCTCATAGTCATATATCACAGGGTCAGACGTCTAGAGTTAGAAGTGACCACAGGGTACATCTAGACCAGCCCCTTCATTTTACAGCTGAGGAAATTGAAGACCAGAGGGGATAAATGTTTGGTCTAAGGTTGCATAAATAGTCAACTTTCAGAGGTGGAATTTGAAACCAGAGCCAGTACTCCCGCTGCTGTATGGCACTTTCCTTCCACTCCAGAGCCAGTGCTTTTTAAAAACTTTAGCTATGAGACAGCCATTAGTCATGTCGTCATCATCATTATCATCATCATTGTTACATTTATTTTTTATTTTTTAATTAACAAGAATTTGTTTTCTCTTCTCCTATACCACTAATTAAAAAGAAAAGAAAACCCTTGTTACAAACATATATAATTAAGCACAACACATTCCCGCATTGGTTGTGTCAAAAAATGCATGGCTCTTTATGACCCTGAGTCCATTGCCTCTTTTTATCATGAGTTGGTTAGCGTGTATTAACATTTGTCCCTTGGGATCATGATTGAAACACATCTGATCAATGTAGTTAACCAGATTGTTTGATTGATGCCTTGATCAGAGATTTTCAAAGGTGTTTATTTTTTACAATATAAACAATATAACATAAAACCTTCCCTTCAGTCCTGTCTCCACCTTTGCCGCCAACCTCTAGATTACAATAGGAATTGAGTGGAATAGACTGAATGAGGAGTTAAAGACTAAATAGTAAAATTAAATCACTAGAAGAGAAGACTAATCATGAAAAGGGGGAAAAAAGATATAAATAACAATATAAATTGTCCTCCTGGTTCTGCTGACTTCAATTTGCATCAGTTCAGGTCTCCCTATGTTTCTCTGAATTTAGCCTTCCATCTTTTCTTACAGTATAAATAGTATTCCATTACATTCATATACCATGATTTATTTGTTTGTTCCCCAGTTGATGGTTATAAACCTTTAGTCCAGTTATTTGCCATCATAAAAAGAGCTACTACAAATTTTATTTTTTATATGTGGGACAAATCACTCTTTCTTTGATCTTTTTTTTGGGGGAGGGGTGTAATGCTAGTAGTGCTTTTGCTGATTCAAAGGATATGCACATTTTAAGAGTTTTTAGGGCATAGTTGTGAATTTTTCCAGAAGGGCTGGACCAGTTCACAGCTCCACCAGTAGTGAATTTTTGTTCCTGTCCCTCTGCACCCCCTCCTCCACCCAGTCCTTCTCAAAAATTGTCATTTTGCTATTTTGTTTTCTTTGCCAATCATGGGTATGAGGTAAAACCTCAGCTTTTCTTTAGTTTGTGTTTCATGTTAATTATTTAGAGTATTTTTTTTTATATAACCATTGATAGCTTATATGTCTTCCTTTGGGGAATGGCTATTTTCTTGTAAATTTGAATGTTTCTTTCATACCTTGGAATTGAAACCTTTATTAGAGAAACTTACCTGCAAAGATTTTTTCCCAATTAAGTTTCCCTTTTAATTTTATCCACATTGGTTTTGTTTGTGCAAAACCTTTTCAGTTTTATGTAATTGAAATTGTCCATTTTGTCTTCTGTCATCACCTCTATCACTTGTTTAGACATGAACCTTTCTCTCATCTGTAAATATGAAAAGGAACATTTTTCCATGTATATATCAAACACTTGAGTTTTCACTATATTTGGATATCTCATCTAATGTAGGCTGAGGGATGAAGTTATTTTTTATGATTGCTCTGAATTGGGAACCATTATGTTGTTTTGTGACTTGAAGCTGAGGGTACCATTGACAAAAAGCAGTATGAAATTTTAGTAATAATTAATGAGGTCTGTTTGCAGTTTTGTTAAGATTTATTGATGTAAAATTAAGTATTCATATCTTCAGTCCTTTTCATCCATATTTATGGCTTGCCTGCCTTAGTTGTCAGTGCAGCCAGCACAGAATCATTTTCAGCAAGTGGGGTATTTTATTTTTGATTTGTCTCAGTGCATTTTGACCCTAGGGGTAGGGATGGGGCAGGGACGTAATATAAAAGGAAAACCACTCTCTGCTCTCCTTTGTCAGTCTCACCATTGTTTTAAGTAGGGCAGCCTGTAACCCTTTGATTTCTTGTCTGTTTCTTAGATTTATAGGATCAATTTCTTCACATTGGCTGGGGTGTTTTACCTAATCAACGAAATGATCTTATATGATTCTAGTTTGGCCTCCTCTCAGTGCTCTCTGTCTTATCAGGGTCTTTCCTAAGCTGTGGGTCCTAGAAGTACTCTAGATGTCATCTCATGTGCAGCAAAACGACTGCCTTCTTATTACTAGAAACTGTGCCTTTCTTAATGCAACCAACCCAAAGATCACATTCACTTTTTTGGCTGCCATATCACACTGTTGACTCATATTTCAGCTCACAGGCCATTAATTAACACCCCCAGATTATTTTTTTTTCCAGATGAACTGTCTCCTATTCATATTTTCCAGTCTTGCAATTGTGAAGTTGAGTTTTTGAACCCAAGTCTAACACTTTCAATTTGTCCCTGTTGAATTCCATTTTATCAGAGTCAGCCAGTTTTCTATCCTGCCAAGATTGTTTTGGAGCCTGCCTGCCATCCAGCACATGAGCTTTCTCTTCCAGCTTTGTACCATCTATACTCTTCATGAGCTCATAATCTGTGCCTTTACCCAAGTTATTCTGCCTGCAAGTCTTTATTAGCTAGTTGAGCAAGGGCAGCCAGCCAGACCTGGGTTGTCATGAGGTGCTTTCATCTCCTGAAACAGTGGTAATTGTGGCACATTCCTTTACTACTGGGATGAACCAATGTGTTAGCAATTTATCAAGGTTAAATATATTCAGCTGAGGTGTTTTAAAATCTGTTTATTCCGCTTAGTTGTACAAAACTGTCATGGAAGCAGATCCGCCTATATTCTATTAACATTATAAAAGATGTGTAGTGTTCAGGGAGAGAGTGATAACCCCACTGTACTCTTTTCTTGTCAGACTGTATCTCAAGTTTTGTTTTAATTTCCAGGTGACACATTTTAACCAGGCAGTGACAAACTGGAAGGTGACAAAGATTAAGACAGTACTCAAAGCCATGTGCAACAGTTGAATGAACTGGTGATTCTTCAACTAGAAAAGACAAAATTTAGGAGAGGGTTTGATAACCAGTCTTCTGGTGTGCACCAGTTCCTCACTGCAAAGAGTTTTGCGTGCTCTGAGCAAAAAAGGGTGCAGGAGACAGAAAGAACTCTTTATATACCAACTATGTGTCAGGCACTGTACTAAGTGTTTTTTTACAAATCTTTTCGCATTCAGTTCTTACAACAATCTTGCAAAGTAGGTACTATTATTATTCCTATTTTAAAGATTATGAAACTAAGGTAAACAGAGGTTAAGTGACTTGCCCAGAGTCACACAGCCTAGTAAGTATCTGAGACTGGTTTTAAACAGGTCTTCCTGACTCCAAAACTGGTGCTCTATCCACTTGCATCACCAGCTGTCTAAAAAAAAAGTTTAATAACTGCTGCTGTAGTTCCCATTGGGTTTTGTGAAATTAAATGAGTCAGTATATATAAAAAATTTTGCCAACTACTTATCAATAACTATTTTTTGTTATACCTGTGAAATTTAATTGACTCAAGTTAATCTTGAATGGAATAAGCATGCCTCTTGCCAATAGGTATGCATACATTAGAATTTTTAGGGAATTTAGTTCATTTGCAATAGTATTGATATGGAAAGAATGTTCCTTTCATATTGTTTGGATTTTTTCCAGCTACCAGATTCAGAGTCTGGTTTTGTTTGGGATTTGGAACTTTCTGTTCAGGTGTTTAAAATACCAGTAAGTTGTGTAAATAGGGTGTGAATTTTTACAAAGTTCCTCTTCTTTATTTCCGCCAGCATTTATTCAGCACCCGTTTTATGCCAGGTGCTCTGCTAGGCATTAGAAGCACAAATACCAAGGATTCAACAGTCCTTATTCACAAAGAGCATGCATTCTTCTGGAACCTCCGACCTCATCTAGTTCATAGAGTTGGCCTTAAAAACCCCTGGAGTTAGCTTGTAACTAGCTGGGAAGGAAGTGGTTCTTAAAGGAATGGATTTCATCTTTGGAAATGCCTCCTCCTTTAGGATGTAGAACTTTGTGTCAGTGACAGCTGCTTCTTGAATGTGGAGAACATATATTTTGGGAAGATCATTTCTGTGTTGTGGGATGGACCGTTATGATCCAGATTAGTCTGAGGACAACCTTCTGGAGTGCCTGACATTTAGGAAATCTGTTGCTGTTTGTTGTGAAAGAAAAAAATGTGTATTTAAGAAAAAAAATTTCTACGTAATTTCTTTAATACTTTCCTATGTCTTTGGTCAATACCGTAACCCTATCCTATTGTTCTTTTACTTGAACAACTTCCATGAATGTCAGATTTTAGGCAATTAAATTAAGCATTTTCTTTGCATCAGTGGTGGAAGAGAGCTTTTTTCCCCAACTACATTTATGTTAAGCAGAATCATGTATCATGTTAATTTCAAAGTTTTGAAAGTTGTTTAAAGACCAGAAGCATTTAGCAACCATCTCTTAGCTTATGAAATACAAAAGTAATATGAAAAATATGAAATCTTTTGTAGTTTCAAAGGATTTATATTCCAGATGAATCATATTCATCATAATTGGAATCTAGGAGCCATACAAATTAGCATAGGTAAGTCAGAGCATGCTATGGGTAAGTCATAGGATTATAAATTTAGAGTGGGAAGGAATCCTAAAGATTATCTAGTTCAACTTCATAATCTTATTTTATTTTTAATTTTTTAAAAATTCTGAATTCAACAGATACCAAAAAAAGAGAACATTTCCATATATAAAGTAGAACAGAAAAAAAGGATTACATGTGAAACTGTGAAACTTTATTAAATATAGCTTGCTTTTTGAAAAGTTTATAATAAATTCCTCATGTTAATTTCCTTCTAAAATAAATTTTTATTAAAATATTTTGTTTTTGTATTGCCTAAATTTCTCACTGTATCCCAAACCTCCCTCTCTGAAAGCCATCCGATATAACAAATAAATTTTTTTTTGCAATGAAAAATGAAATAGAGTCAAGATGGCGGGTAAGAGGAAGCAGTATGGCCTAGCTCTCCACTTAACCTCCTCCACTATTATCTTGAAAATGTACCACACTGAATTCTTATTGAGAAATCCAAAAAAAAGACAGTGAATCATTTTATAAGCCCACGATGGCTTAAGGGAGACAGAAAGGTCTGTGGACTTTGGGTGCAGAGTCTGACCACAGTCATGTGTGGTGCTAAGCATTCCATTACCCAGGGACTGAAAGAGGGCTGGGACAGGCACCAGAGTAGGGAACAACAGAGCAGAAAGAGACCATGGGGGATCTCCGAACTAATGCTGGGTGGAGGAATGGGTGCCATCTGGAAGCTCTGTCAACTACTACCCAGATCCAGGGCAGAGAAGGGTAATTGTGATATGGACCCTAGGTATGTACTGAGCAAGGAACATGTTCCAGATGCAAGACATAACTGTGTGACTTGGATCCCAGAAGCAAAGCATCGACTCCATTTTAGCCTCCAGACTAGCATGGAAATCTGCAATGGAATAACCAAGACAGGAGGCCTAGACCTAAAGGGAGTCAGCAGTTCACTTTCTCTGAACCTACTGGTTGACTGAAACTGAAATTCCCAACCAGGGACCATCTGATAGACTCAGACCTGGTTCAGAATTTGCAGAGAACAGAACACAAGTTTAGGGAGCACTATTTTATGAGCACTAAAAACTTGCAGGACTCTAGCATGAGTTGTGAAAGCAGAAGGACGTAAGATATATTCCTCTCTTCCCGTCTTTCCCCAACATAGTACACTGAGCCCTGCACTAACGTAAAGCCCAAAGTCAAGAAGTAGGCTGAAAGAATGAAGAAATAAAAAAAAAAAGAATCCCATCATAAAAGGGTTTTTGGCAACAGAGAAGCTCAACACACAAATCGGGTGGAAGAGAATAACTTGAAAATATTTACAAGCAAAGCCTCAAAGAAAAATTTGTCTTATCAGAAAAACCTGGGAAAGCTTGTATGAACTGATGCACAGTGAGGTGAGCAGAACCAGAACATTGTACACAATAAAAGCAATATTGTAAGAACGTTCAGCTGTTATAGTCTTAGCTACTCTGATCAATGCAGTGATCCAACATAATTCCAAAAGATTCATGATGAAATATGCTATCCATGTCCAGAGAGAGAGAACTGATGAACTGTGTGTATAGATTGATGAATACTGTTTTTTAAACTAACTTTATTTTCATGTCTTTAATTTTTTTTTTTTTTGCAACATGGCCAATATGGAAATATGTTTTGCATGACTTCCCATGTATAATCAATATCATTTTCAGAGAGAAAGGGACTGGAGAGAGAGAGATAATTTAGAACCAAAATTTTAAAAAATGAATGGAATGTTAAATAAATGAAAAAATATATATACATATACATACATACATACACACATATGTATATATACACATACATATGATATATATACATATTTTGCTGTAGGAATACAAAGATAAAAATGAAACTGTCCCTGTTTTCCAGAGGAAGGGAGCAGCAAATAATCAAAATGGTAATGTGATTGAGCTAACCACCAAAATGTCAAAGTAATATGAGTTTAAGCGGAAGAAGCCTTTAGCTCATTTTCAAAAGTTAATTTGCTGTTTGACAGTCTAATCAAAGAAAGTAGATATTTAACAAAAAAAAATGGGTCTTGGACATACAATCAAAAGAATTCCAAGAAAAATTAGAGTAACAGTTTTTTTTTTCTTTAAAGCTAAAAATTATTTCAAAAACAAAATGGGTTTTGGACATAAAATCAAAAGAATTCCAAGAAAAATTAAAGTAACAGTTTTTTTTTCTTTAAAGCTAAAAATTATTTCAAAAACAAAATGAGAATGGTACGGGGAAAACGGGAAAAGTAGTGAGAGCTGGGGAAGAAAGATAGGAAAGGATAATTAACAGCTTGGAAAAAGAAGTATACAATCTTACTGAAGAAAATAACTCATTGGAATTGGTCAGATGGAAGATAATGACTCTATTATATATCAAGAAGCAACAAAACAAAGTCAGAAAACTGGAAAAAAATAAAGAAAATGTGAAATATCTCATAAGAAAAACAACTAACCTGGAAAACAGATCAAGAGAGATAATTTAAGAATCATTGGACTATCTGAAAGTTATGAACAAAACAAAACAAAAACAAAAAAGAGCCTAGTCACCTTATTTCAAGAAATCATAAGAGAAAACTAGCCAGATGTATTAGAACTAAAAAGCAAAGTAGACGTTAAAATAATCCACTACCCACCTCCCGAAAAAACCTCCCAAACGAAAATTCCTCAGAATATTATACCCCAAATCCAGAGCTTCTAGGTGAAGGAAAAAATAATAAGTACCAAGTGGCCACAGTCAAGATCATACAAGATTCAGCAATCATCACCTCAAAGGAACAAAGATCTTGGAATATAATATTACAGAAGACAAAGGATCTAGGTTTATAACCAAGAATAACCTACCTAGAAAAACTAAATATAATCCATACAGAGGAAAGATGGACCACTAACAAACTTCCAATGAAGTAAGAGCACTCCCAGATATTCCTTATGAAAAGACTATATTTGAGTAGAAAATTTGACAAAGAAATGCAGGAGTTAAGAGAAGCATAAGTGAGCAATTATAAGGGACTAAACAAGATTAAACTCCTTACATTCTCATATGGGAGATGATATGTGTAACCCCTCAAAATTCTATTGTTGGGGATCATAAAGGGAGTCTAATTAAACAGAGAGCCCAGGAGTTTTTCTCTTTTGTTTTATTGACCTCAAAAGAAGAGTGGAAAGAGTAGGGAAGAGGAACATATTTGGAGAGGGAGTAGGGAGAAAAATAGATCTCACATAGATTGGGGGGGCAATGAGGAATTTATGTAATGAGGGAAAGTAGACAACACCTGAATCTCACTTTCATCTCAACTGTTCAAGGAGGGAAGAGTACACATATCCACAAAGCTGGGTACATAAATACACATTACTCAATAGGGAAATAGGACAGAAAAGGGTCAAAGGAAGGGGATGGAGAATAAGAGGGAAAGTAGATTAAGGGAGGCATTAATCAGAAGCAAAACAAACTCAAACTCAAAACAAACAAAGATGTAGATGGTGGAGGGAAGAGAAGGAAAAGTAAAATAGGATAGAGGAAAATATACAGTTATCAATTAATGTGAATGTAATGAACTCACCCATAAAAATGAAGTATGGTAGAATGAATTTCCAACAATATGTTGTTTATAAGAAACGTACTTAAAACAGAAAGATAAACAATAAGGGGCTGTAGCAGAATCTATTATTAAAAGGGCAGAAGTAGTGATCATAATCTCAGTCAAAGCAAAAATAGAACTAATTAAAAGAGATAAATAGATTACATTTTGCTAAAAGATACCATAGACAATAAGTGAATATGAATACTAAATACAAATGTACGTATATATATTTATATTTGTGTGTATATATACATATACATGTATGTGTGGGTATACCAAATGACATAGCATCTACATTTTTTAAAGGAAAAATTAAATGAGTTAGAGTAACTGCCTCACAAATGCAGAAAAGCAGACGTATTAAATATAACTTTTACCAACTATAATGCACAGTATACATATATATTCAGTAAAAGATCTTTGAAGCAAAGACTAAAAATTATTTGGAAACCAAATAACTTAATGTTAAAGAATGAGTGGGTGAAAGAACCAGTCATAGAAATCAGTGTAAACTCCTTAAAGGTAGAGACTCTCATTTCTGTATTTGCCTCCCTAGTCCTTAACTCAAGCTTAATGTGTAATTACTTAATAAAAGTACTTTTAATTCATTCATTGATTCATTCAGATAAGCAGAGAAAAAGTGGGCCTGAGAAAAGATCATTAAATTTGGCAATTAAGACATCACTAGTAACTTTAAATGGGGCAGCATTTGAATGATGTGATCAAAAGCCAGATTGCAAAGGTTTGAGGAGTGAAGGAGTATAGACAACTTTTTTCAAGTTTAGGGAAGAGAGATAAAGGACAATAGCTTGAGAAAATGATAGGGCTAGTAAAGGTTTTTTTTTTATTTTATTTGTTAGGATGGGAGAGGTTGAAGATTTAAGAAATGAGGGGATGAATGAATTCAGCAACAACAGTCTGCTGGAGAAAATGAGCAGCAGTGGGATTAGGTGCACATATAGAAATGTTCTTGACAAGGTGAAGGGCTACCCCTATTCATTAGGGGAAATGGGAAAAGAGTGGGAGAGGTTTTCACTACAATGAGAGGCAAAATCTCCAGCTGAAGAGGAAGAGGGAAAGGGGAATAGCTAATGGTGAGCAGATTACGGAAGAATAAAAGGACTACCTTGACACAGTGAGGACCCCTGTTAGGGCTGGGTAACGTGAATCTGTAATATAACGTTCTTAGGCTAACCCTTTAGAATTATTTGCAGTGTTATGTCTTAGGAAGCACATTTTTGAGATATTTTTCTTCTAAGAAGAAAGCATTATATAGTGCAGTGGTGTCAAACTCAAATCGAAATAGATCTGTACGTATTGCCTTAGAAAACCATAAGTTAACATTATCTGTGTTGTATTATATTTTTGTCTATTTTATTAAATATTTCCCAATTCCATATTCAGCTGATTCAGACTGCTTGAGCTTAACACTGCTGATATAGTAGGTTGAGTGCTGGATTTGGATTTGGAAGACTCGTGCTAGGGTTCTTAATGCCTCTGATACTGGTTATATAACCTTGGGCAAATCTCTAAATGTTTCTTAGAATTAATTTCCTCATCTGCAAAATGGAATTAATAATATTTGTTCTGCCTAGCTCATAGGGTTGTTATCAAGATAAACATTATATATATATGTATATGTGTATATATTACTGTATGTATATATGTATATATGTGTATATATGTATGTGTATATATATATATTACTTTGAAATCTTGAATAATTTCCAACTATTTTTCTAAATATTTTTCTAAAATGAGAGTGGAGTTTTGGCTGAGGAAACCAATCATGTAGCTAAGAATGGTTAAGAATGTGGTTAGCCTTTAATTAATTTGGAATTTGTTCATCAGCAGGCAGTATTTTGAGTTTTTAAAGTGTCTTTTACCTTTATTAGGTATTGTCTTCCACTGAAATTTTTGATAAATATGATAAATAAATGTCAAAATAACATCTGTTGCCTCATTGCTAGCAGCTTTGTGCATAAATACCAGCAGCTTTCTACGATTGATAAGAAGTAATTTTGTTTTAATTTATTATTGTGAGTCTCAGTTAAATAAGTAATATACATTCAGGGATCTTGAATTCATTAAAATGAGTAAAATTTTTCATTTATGCAAGAAATACTTTCTTTGATAGTGGCATTAAAACAGAATCTTTTAGGTGTCCTGCTACCCACATTTCACTTAAAGTTGTCATGGTCTATTTCCCTCCTCCTTTTGTGTTGCTCTACTTAAGTTAGGGAGATGTCTCCAGTTGCAAAAGGTTCTCCTCTTCAAAGGAGTGAGGGCAAGAAATTACTTAGTTTATGGTGGAAAGAAGAACATTGAATTTGGAGTCATTGGACCCTGTTTCATTTACCTGATCTTTTTCCAAAACCCTGTGACCTTGGGCTCTCTGGGTCTCATTTTCCTCATATGTAAAATGGGGACATTGTCTTTTCCAGAAGGAAAATCCTGTAATTCTATGCTTCTTTCCCCCTTTGTATGATTTAAAAAAAATTATTGATGATTTTTGTTTTTAATACCACAGAGCTTTCCCAGTATTTCTTTCCCAACCTGAAAAAGAAATCCATAGAATTCTCCCTCATCACAAAGAAAAAGTTAAGCAAAATCTTGAGACATAGTAACCACATCTGCGTGTGAAACATCGATACCTGTAGGCCCCTCACTTCTCAAATGAAAAGGGGAAGTATATCTCACCATCTGTTCTGTGGAACCAATATTAGTCCCATCACCTTTAGCCTGAATTTCAGCTGTCTTTTGGTGGAGTTTTCAATTATACATTGTAGGTATTATTTGTAGTAGTCAATGGAAATCACAAGGTCAGAATAGCAGGAAAATCATGATCTTCAGGGATTATGTTGCTAAGCAAATTTTATTTGCTCTGCATCAGTTCCCTCGTGGGTCTCGTAAGTTTTCCCATGTTTCTCTGAATTCCTCATATTTGTCATTGTGTGCCTTTGAGAGAAGCTACAGGAAGCTTGGAGTATAGGGCTCAGAGTGGCAAATGCAATGTACAGTTAGTTATCTGTAGGAATTACCCAATGGAGATTTTGCTTTCTCCCTCTTCCTTTTAATTTTAATCTTTTTTTTTTTCTTTTTGGCCAAATAGTTCCTGTTGCTGTTGGAAGTGGTGAGGAGGGGCTGGGTTGAGATTTAACTGCTCACTGAGCCATCTCTCACTCTCTAGTGTAGGAGTTCTGATTCTTTTTTTGTTTCATTGACCCAAGAATATACTGGTAAAATAACAAGTTTGGAGGGGGGGGTATATGCACGGTAAACTTTTAAGTTTAATTTGCATTAATAACATTTTTTCCATTTCTTTCATAAATTTAGACAATCAACATAACAAATAAAGCACTGATTTGTAATGTTGACTGATTTCTGAGATATGATTGCTGACACTGAAAATTTAACAACTGATGTAGGTTGGAGCTGGCTTCAGCACACCCTAGCATTGACCTTCTTGCATCCTAATGATGCCTTTAAACCCCTTCTCAGAAAGTTATATAGAATAGAATTATGAAGAAAGCCAATTATATCAAAACACAATTTTCAAAATAGTTTTAAAAACAAATTCACAGACCCAAGGTTAAGAACCCCTGCTCTGTTATGTTTCAGATACATTTTCATCAAAAAGTGAAATGGTTTCAGTGCTGAAAGAGTGATAAGAGTCAGTTATCTGGGAAATTTCATCCCTCATTCCCTGAGCAGTCAGGAGATTTGCTTCTTCCACCTGGTATCTGTTGTTAGCCTGATAAAGGAATAGTTACTATATTGTGCATGCTTATTGTCTGATGTGTTCCTGTAGCATAGGTATCTATCTGACATCGACAAAAATGGGCTCCCGTAACCCTGAGATCTGTGAGTCTGCACCCAAATTTTCATTCCTTCTCTGTAATGCTTTTGACTTAAGACTCTGCAATTATGGAGACAACGAGTGTCTGGATAGCATGAGAATCATGTTCTTCAGGGAGGTAGTTGCTAAGCAGGTATACCAAGTGTAATGAGCTGGAGGGAGCCAGATGGTCTGTGGAGAGAGGAGAAAAGCAAGGAATGAAGGATGGAGAAATGTGGAAGCAGACTTGAGAAGTTTTGCTCGGTTAATTCTCATGCTTCTCCACATCCTCATATATCTGCCTGGTGGTGGGTGCATGCTCTAGAGCCCTTGAGAAATCTTTTTCTGAATTTATGTTTAGGACTAGGTAAAGATGAGTTTCTAGCTGCTACCGTAGAACCCTGGGAGAACAAGAAGGTGTTTTTTTTTTTTTTTAAATTGGCTTTCATTGTTTGGCCTAACCTTTGATAATCTTATTCTCCACTACTTTGCACCTATAGCAAAGACAGATTTTTTTTTTCATCTTCAGTGGTTTGAGTTTCTCATGGCAATCATGGCAGAATCATAACAAGCAATTGTACCCATGAGAAACTACACAGAACCTGTCTTAAAATCAAATGTGTAATTCATGATGTGAAGAAAGACATAAGAAACATTTAAGACGAATTCTGTTGAATAGGAAGGGAGACCTCAAGATATTGCCTCAAGAAGGGAGGAAGAACCCGGGGTAGCCAGAGACCCTGAGACACCACAAAGCTGTTGCCCAGCATGAGGGAGCAGAGTGGGCCTGGGCTGTGGAGCCTTCACTTGGGTACAGCTGGGAATGGGGGTAGTGAAAGGTGCCTGGCATCTTATAGCTGCCTATTTCAATCAAGTACTCTTGCTAGTAGATGCTTAGTCAATGCCTGAAACGGTCTTCCTCCTCCACTGTGACTCAGCTTAAATCCCACATTCTATGGAGGCCTTCCCTCTGCTAATTATTTCCTATTTATCCTCTGCATAGCATACTTTGTTTATGTTTGTTTGTGTTGTTTCTCTCTGTAGATTGTAAGCTCCTTGAAGGCAGGGACTGTTTTTTTGCCTCTTTTTGTACCCCCAACTTAGTACAGTGTCTGGCACTTAATAAATGTTTATTGATTGTTTGAATTATTTCTATACCATTAAGGAGTGCAAATGCTAAATATAACAACATTTAAAATTTTATTTAAATTTATTTTAAAATGTTCTAAAAAACCATTATTTAAAATATTTTCACCTTCTAAGTTTCAGTGCCTTGGGATAAAGTACCTGCCATTCCACTCTGATTATGGTTTGGAGTCCAGATTGAACATTAGAAAACTTACAGAATCTAACCTCGAAGGGACCGGAGGAGTCATTGAATCCAAACCTTACCTATACAGTATTACTTTCTATGCTCTTATTGTTAGGAATATTTCCTTATATTGAGCCCAAGTATGTTTCTCTCTAACTTTTGCCTGTTTTTGATTTTCCCACCTGAAGCCAAGTAGAACAATTCTGATCCCTCTCTGTATATCAGACAGCTTTGTCAGCTACATGTTCAGTCCCTACTTTCTGCTAGTCTCCTCCGGGCCAAACATTCCAATTGTTTCAACCAATCCTTATGTGACAAAGACTCGGGTCTCTTTGAGTAGCTAGGTGGTGCAGTGGATAGAGCACTGGGCCTGGAGTTAGAAGGACCTGAATTCAAATCTGGCCTCAGACACTTACTAGCTGTGTGACTTCAGGCAAGTCCATTAACCCTGTTTGCCACAGTTTCCTCATCAGTAAAATGAGCTGGAAAAGGAAATGGCAGACCATTTCAGTATCTTTGCCAAGAAAACCCCAAATGGGATAACAAAGAGTCAGACATGACTGAAAAATGACAAAGAAGTACCTTCACATCCTGAATGTCCTCCACTGGATATGCTTTACTTTGTCATGATTCAACGTAATATTCCAGGTTCATGAGTAATAATAATTGCTGACATTTGTATAGTTATTTAAAGTTTGTGAAGTACTTTAAAAACATTTTATCCTCACAACAATACTAAGAGAATAGGTCGTGCTCATTTTACAGATGAGGAAATGGAGCCTTAAATATATTAAATGACTTCATTAAATGACCACAGTCACACCACTATTAAGTATTAGAGATGCATTTAGAACTCAAGTCTTATTGACTCCCAAATCCAGCACTCTGTCCTCTGTATCACACTGCGTTTCATGCATCCCCTTTATGTCTATCCTTGTTCTGTTTTACAGAAGGTAAATTACAAATTTGCGATATTTAACACTTGAAGGATGAACAAATCAATAGACAGTTATCATTAGTCTTCAGTTATTTACATTAATGGTTAAGTGCAGAAGCGTAGATAATCCCTAATGTCAGATGATCTAGAAGTCCTTCGTATTTGTCTTTGCTGTGTTCTGGCATTTTCATCTGAATTTCATTGTGTTTGATGTTCAGGGATTTCACTTTAACCAACATAATGGAACCATGTATAACAATGTCATCTCCTACTGTTATCTTCCAGAAGCTTCCTTTTTGATCAGCCTTTTTGTGTTTTTCAACTTCAGTCTCTGCAGAAACTGTCTTCTTCCCTGATACCTATAAACATTCACAAGTTTTGCCCATTCTTTAAATTAAAAACAACAACTTAACCTTTCTACTGCATCAAGCTACTTTCCATTCCAGCCAAATTCCTAGAAAAATTCCTCCATCCTTATGGCTTCATTCACTTAGTCCTTTGCAGTCCAGCTCCACCCTCACCCCCTCAACTAAAACTGCTCTCTCCAAAGTTACCAGCAATCTCTTAATTTTTAAGTCTCATGACTTTTTGCCAGTCTTCATCCTTTATGACTTCTCTGTGGGTTTTTTTGTTTGTTTTTTACAATCTCTCTTCTCCTCCCCAGTTCCCTTTACATTCTCTTGGTTTTTTGTTTGTTTGTTTGTTTGTCTGTTTTTTGGTGACACTCCTCTTTCTGGTCCTCATGTTTATCTTACCTCATAGTCTGCTCCCTAATTGTAGGTATCTTCTCCCAGACTTGGTCTTGAACCCTTTTTCTTGCTACATCCCCTCTGAGTGATCTTATTAGCTCCTATTACTAAAATACTGTTTTTACGCAGGTGACTTTCAGATCTGTATATCCAGCCCAAATTTCTTTTATGTGATCCGTTCCTACACTACCAAGTACCTATTAAACATCTCCACCTGGATTTCTTTCTTTTTTTAAAAAAATATATTATTTATTTCATTAAATATCTCCCAATTATATTTTTTAAAAATGTAACATTCATTTTTTAAAAATTGTGAGTTCTAAATTCTCTGTCACTCTTGCCTCTCCCCCACCCACTGAGAAGGCAAGCAAGATGATATCAATGATATATGTGAAGTCATGCAAAACATATTTCCGTATTTGCCATGTTGCAAAAGAAAATGCATGCGCACACACACACGAAAAATAAAGTGAAAAAAGTATGCTTCAGTAGGAGAGTTCATCAGTTCTCTCTTTGCAGGTGGATAGCAGTTTTTATTATGAGTCCTTTGGAATTGTCTTGGATCATTGTAGCTGAGTCTTTCACAGCTGGTCATCATTACATTATTGCTGTTACTATGTACAATGTTCTGGTTCTGCTCACTTTACTTTGCATCAGTTCATATAAGACTTCTCAGCTTTTTCTGAAGCTCTGCTGTTTATCTTTTCTTATAGCACAGTAATATTCCATCACAATCATATACTTCACCTTGTTCAGCCACTCTCCAGTTAATCTGCATCCCCTCAATTTCCAATTCTTTGCCACCACAAAAAGAGCTGCTATAAATATTTTTGAACATATAGGCCCTTTTCCCTTTTCTTTGATCTTTTTGGGTTACATACTTAGTAGTGGTATGGTTGGACTAGTTCACAACTCCATCAACAGTATACATTAGTGTCCTAGTTTTTCCACATGCACTCCAGCTTTTGTCATTTTTATTTTTTGTCATGTTAGCCACTCAGATAGGTGTGAATCACCTGGATTTCTTGAAACACATTTCAAACAAATGTCCAAAGCAGAATCATTTTCTTCTCTCTTTAATCTGTCCTTCCTCCAAACTAATTCCAGCATCCTTCCAGTGGCCCAGTTTCGCATGCTCTCCACTTCCCCTCACCATTCTTATTTATTTGATCATTTGCCAAGTCCTATCTCCACATTTTTCATCTGTCTCCTCTTCTTTCTATTCACACAGCCACTGTGATAATTCAGACCATTATTAGTTCTCACTTGGACTACTTAAAAATTCTTATTGATCTCTCTGCTTCCAGTGCCTCTCCTTGCCAATCCATCCTCTATAAAGCTGGTAAAATATTCTTCCTAGAACATGGATCTGACTCCCCTGCTCAGAAGATTTCTGGAGGTCTTCATTGCTTCTGGGATAAAATACAGACTCCTTAGCTTGCCAGTTAAAACTTCACCCTCTGTGCCCAAACTACTTTGTAAACCGATTTGCATTAATCCCCTTCCTTCTTGTACTCCAGCCAACCTGACCTGGTCACTATTCTCTGAACTTGGCTCTTCATCTCCTGTGCATTTTCACAGGCCTCCCAAACCCATAAGTCACTCGCCTGTCATCACTGACTCTTAGAATCCTTAGGGTCCTTCTTCAAGGCTCAACTGAGTTGTCACCTCCTGTGAGAAGCCTTCCTTTATTCCTTCTGTGGTTAATGCTCTCTCTTCTTCTGGTTTAAATATTGTATTTCTCCATTAGAATGTAAGCTCCTGGAAGGCTGGAATTTGTTTGTTTTGGGTCTGTATGTTGCTAGGTCCTAGCATGGAGTAGGTACTTCAGTGCATCTTGCTGAATTTAATGAACTGTGATTCTGAGTGGGCTATTTTCACATATTGCCTCCCTGATCCACTCTCTCCTAGGCTAATAGAAAGTTTACTTTCTCTCCTGCCTTCCCTGAAGCTGAGATTTAGATGGCAGACAACTGTAATGTAAAAAGTAAGACTTGCCCTAAATGAATCCTCTTAGGGACTATCTGCTTGCAGATTATTGAGGATTGATAATGCCCTGAGGAGAAGCAAATAACCTGAAGGACTACTTTAACTCTCTGTTCCAGAAGCATTGTTTTGTACCTTTCCAGACGGTTGTCCAGTTTTTTCTTAAAGATGTTCAGGGATAAATATTCTGTGACATTATTTAAGCATTTAATCCTCATTTAAGCTAGGAATTCTTTCTTTTGTACTCTGGAGAATGGTGGATCAGCATCCTTCTCATAATTTATTCATTTACTTGAGAACAGTTAAATTACCACCTTTTTCAGTTGTTTAGCTCCTTCAAGTTTTTCACTTTTTTTTTCCCCATTAGTTTAAGGACTCTTTGGATCATGTTGTTGTGAGGTGTTGGAAACCCTACCTCCTTTGATATCATCTATGAACCTAATAAATATAGTTTATTTTCAACTATCCATTTTTTTGAATAAAGCATTGAGTGATGCCTGATGATGATAATGTGCTGCTCTTTGAATATCCCCAAGGTTACCAGAGAACATGCTCTGAGTTTTTCCCTTAATGATGAGTTAACTGTATACAAATCTTCTCATTCCTTGTACCAGTTTATTAGAGTCTCTTATGGAAGAACAAGGTGAATGAACTGACGTAGGGACTGGATCCATGGCCATCATCTCATTAGGTGAGACCGCGGGGCAGCACAGACACTGGGTGGATAGAGTGTTGGACTCAGAATCAAGATGACCTGATTTTTAATACCGACTTAGATACTGAAGAGTGGGTAAATCATTTCATCTCCCTTAAACTTACCATGCTCCTTATCTGTAAAAAGTGGACAATCCTCTTAAAGTCGTCAGAGTAAATGAGATCATGTACATAAGTGTTTTGCAAACCTGTGTGAATATTTGCTCTGTGCTTTTGGAAGTGCTTTATGGAAGAGGCTGAGTTATAGCGATCCAGATGGTGCTATGCCATTATCATGATTCTGAGGATATAGTCTTCCTAACATTGTAATGGTCCTAATAGGTCCAGTATTATGTTTCTTAACAGGTTGATCAGAACGTTCCAGAGGGTGGAATCAAAAGCTTCAGGGAGGTCCAGCAAGAATTTCATCTCTCTGTTAGTCTGTCTCTAAGACCTGACATTACCATAGAATATTTACAAATTGCATAGGATATTTGTTTATTAGGTTCATAAGCACTTTGCTTTTTCTTGGAAGAATGATATAAGCAATGAAATTAAGGTAAGGCCTAGCCTATCCTTGGGAGCTTCCAGTCTAAGACAGCCAACATTATCTTAGACATACAAAGGAAAAATATATTACAAGTATGAAACTGTAGAGATGTGAGGCCAATGGCATAGGATGCCTCTCAGGTATCCTCAGACAACCACAGCAACTCTCATTCTTCATCCCTCATCCCTCTGTCTCCACCACAAAGCAGTCTAGTGTGTATGCCCTGAAATATTCTCCAAAATTGCCGATATTGCATGAACTCTCTCTAACTGTCTTGGACTCCACCCCAGAGGAAACCTGAGAAATGTTGCCTGCTTTCTCTCATTGAATTTATAGGCTTAGATAAAATCACTCCCTGTCAATGCCTCTTCATTTAATAATGATTTCAATTAACAAAAAAAATGCAGAAAAACATTTAAATACAGTATGAAGGCTGATGAGAAGTGCAGCCCAGCAGTCCCCCCTCCCTTACTTCCTCCTGCTGCTATGAGAGGTTGCTAAGGAAAAGGTATTGAGATTGAAATCCCAGGTGGGCTTTCCCACCCTGTGTTGTGGGAAAGCAGAAAAGGAGCTGGTGATTTCGGCTTCACTCTCTCCAGCTGCCACAGCTGCACTCTCAGCGTCATCTCAGCTTAAGTTAGCTCTGCAGTCATTTTTCCCTTTTGCTCTTGGCAGCCACTTATTTACTCCCACCTCACTCTGGCCTCTCTTAATGGTGCGCTCGAACTTGGGAAGAGTGTCTTCCTCAAGGCTGCTGCAGCTTCCAAATAAACCGAATGCCTGAAAATGGTTTAGTTTAAGAATTCCCGATCCTTCTGGCAACGTCTTCCAAAGTCTTTATGATCCTGGGGCTACGTTAAAAAAGAACTTATATCAACTTGACAGCAAGAACAGTTTGAGTTCCAGGCAAGAGGAGGCTGATGTCAGTTTTCCATGTGTCCTTACAGATACTGAGGTGGGAGGGAAAGGATTGGGGCAGGAGGATGGAGAGAAATTATAATGGGAAGGAAGGGGAAGACGGGTAATGATAAAGGAAAAAATTATATTAGAAAGTAAAAAGAAAATAACCTTGAGAGCCAAAACTGTGTCTTACTAGTCATTTGAAGGTATGTATATAAATCTGATGCTTTTAATACACATTTTCAGCCCTAACTTATGGGTCAGGGATTTTAATTTTATTAAAGAATTATAGAATTTTAGAGTTGGGCAGGGCCTTACATGTACTGATCAAGGGCAACTCTCAGTTCAGGTGGGCTAGTAGGGCAAAAGTTGGCAATGCTTTGCCCATGTAACTGAATGACTTGTGTGAGCTTTTGTGTGAGAGGGACCTATGGGCAGTGAGGTGGAACAGTGGAACTGGGCCTAGAGTTAGGAAGACTCTTCTTTCTGAATTCAGATCTGGCCTCAGACACTTACTAGCAATGTGACCCTGGGTAAGTCACTTAACCCTGTTTCTCAGTTTCCTCACGTGTAAACATGAGCTGAGTATGCAATGGCAAACCATCTTAGTGGTTGCCAAGAAAACCCCAAATGAGGTCATGGAGAGTCAGACACAACTGAAGAACGACTAGACAACAACAACAGACTTATTGAGGAACATAGTGTTCAGGGGGGTGAATGCATTCAGTAGGTACGTGCACTTATCTCTCAACGTGGTTAGGATTTTTTATTATAGACAGTGAGTCTTTCTTCCCTTTTGTTTTACTAAAGGAGCAAATAGAATGTTTTCTATCATATTCCATTTAGCTCATAATAACTTATTTATGGATTGGTCTTTTTTTCCCCCTTTCTTATGAGTGTATGTGGGAGGAATATTATTCAGCCAAGGTAATTTTCTGAAATAGTTTCTGAAAGTTTTAGAGAACATTTTTTCATACATTTGCTTTTTCAATAAAAAAAATCAGATACTTGGTTTGTGTAATGCTAAGTAAAATATCGAATCTCTATGAGCTATTGATGAATAATTTTACAATGTACTTCCTACTTCTGTCCATAAATTTAAAAAATTAAATTAGTTTCATTGAAGCTTACTCTTAAATTGATTTGGAATTAAAATTAAATAATAATGCCTTACATTTGTATAGTATAGCTTATTAAAGCTCATTCTTATATCTCCTCTATTAAATTTAAAATGATAGTAATGATATTTTATACTTGTATAATGATTTGTTGTTTTACTTTGAGAGGCACCTTGGTACAGTAGAAAGAGTACTAGATTTGGAGTCAGAATAGCTGGATGTAAATTCTGGCCTTGCCATTTGCTAATTGCAAAACCTTGGGCATCCCACTGGGTCTTGGTTTCCTTATATTTTAAAATGAGCAGGTTCAACATGCTGACTTTTTTTTAAAGGTCCTTTCCAATTCTAAATCTGCCATCTGGTAAGCCAATCATTTGATGCTTATAACCATCCTGTTAAGAAGGCAGAGAAATGAGTCTATGTTATGCCCAGTTGAACTCAGAGAAGACATGGCCCCAGATAAGTAAGGATGAGGAATTGGAACACAGGCTTTCTGGGATTCTTAGCATATTTCTAACTCCACACCATTAAAAAAAATAGCCTTCTATTTTAAAGCATACTGGTCTGATGCATTGTGAATAACCTATAGTCTGCAAGTTGAATTCATTCCCCACCCCTACTCCCTCAGTGACAGTAATGGCTATGTCTCTTCTTCCATCAGGTTCAACCTTTAAATAAATAAGCCAGTGTATCTTGAGCCCCACACGTATTATTCCACCACATCTGTGCCATTCTAAGTCAGAACTGGAAACTCTGGCACAACTGGAAATGGAGCCAAATTTCAACATGAAACCAAACACAGAAGATAGGCGTTAAATGGGCTGTCCCAAGTAGCTTAAGATGCTCCATGTTGCTATTGCACAGCTGTGTTAAGAATTAGAGCCTGACCCCGAGCTGCAGTAAGGACACAACCAACCACCCCCGTGCTCTGAGTACTAGGCTGGCACATGGACAAGAAATTCCTATTCTTTATATGACTCAAAGCAGGGGTTCCTTAACCTGGGGTTCATGGACCCATAAGAGGTCTTTGACTTTACTTGGGGTGGAGGATGCAAACTTAAATGTGAAAAATATGTCTTTATTCCATTATAACTGGTTTCCTTTGTTGCTGTTGTTGTTCAGTTGTTTTGGTTGTGTCTAACTCTTCATGACCCCATTTAGGGTTTTCTTGGCAGAGATACTGGAGTGGTTTGCCATTGCCTTCTCCAGATCATTTTATGGATGAGGAAACTGTGGCAAACAGGGTTAATTAATTTGGCCAGGGCCACACAGCTGGTAAGTGTCTGAGACTGGATTTGAACTCAAGGAGATGAGTCTTCCTGACTCTAGGCCCAGCGCTCTATTCACTGCATCACCTAGCTGCCCCCTGCATTTTATGTTATGAATTTAAAAGCATTATTCTGAAAAGGCATCTGTAGGTTTCACCAGATTTCCAAAGGGGTCCATGACACAAGAAAAGCTTAAGAATCCTGGATTAAGGAGTTCTCAATAACTCATGTAGCTTCAAAGAATTACTATTCCAAAGAGCAAGAGTGAGGACTATAAGTATTGTCATGCTGGTTCAGGTCCATGAGATCACAGATACAGAGCTGAAAGGGACTTCAGGGATTGTTTATTCCATCTCTTTCATTTTATAGATGAGGAAACTGAGGCCCAGAGATGAAGTAACATTCCTTCAGTTTCTTTATGACAGTGATAGCTCAGAAGTTTTAGTGGGATAGACTGGATGAAAATAACTACGACTTTAACATACGAAGGTTAAGAATGTTAATTCTGTTAGCAGATTTATCCTTTTACTAAACAAATGTCCTTAGAATTAATGCTTTTTAAAAAATCCTATTTATATTCATTTCTTCACTCAAGCATTTGTACTCTGCTAGTTAGAATGGGGAATATAGTCATCTAAGTAAGATAGTCTTTGCTTTTTAATATATTTGGGGTGAGAAAGTATGTACCTGTATTAAATAAGTTAATAGAACACAACAATAAAAGAGAGATCCTTTTTCAGTGGGGTTATAGTCTTGAGATCCCCCAAGGATATAAAAATCCCCTAGCAGTAGATAGCAAAGAGCTAACAGCATAAGTCAGTGGTTTTGCGACTTTGAATTCAAGTTTCTGCCTGAAATGGTTAGGATTTGCCACATATATTTGAAGCTGTGAATCAGGAAAATTTCCTGCATGTAACAAATGTGAAGTGAGTGGTACAGACATTGAGTGTTAGGAAGGGAGAGAAGAGCTAAAGAAACCAGTGTAGACTGAGATAGTCAGGGCATTTTCAAAATGAGTGGCATGAGAAAGGCAGGAAATAAAGGCAGGAAATTCCTCATCAGGATCAGTAGATAGACCAATCTGGCTAAAATCGGGTAGTTTATGTAACGTGATAGTGGGTGGCCGAGATTGCTTCTGTCCTTCCTTAAATCTCTTCTGTTTATAATTACCAGATTGATTTTCATGGCTCAGTTCTGATTATGTAATTACCTTCATTTTAAAAATAAAAATTAATGGTTGCCCCATCCCTACCACCAACGGTAAAAACAAGTGGCATTTATTAAACTTTTACTGCATGCTAGCCAGAAAGTCCAGACTCCTAGGTTGGTATTTAAAATTTTTGATAATCTTTCCCCAAGCTATGTTTCTGGCATTATCTCTTATTATTCCCCAATTTGTTACCTTATATTCTCATGGCTCTCCTTTCCCCACCCTCTCAGCTAAGAATCTTGCCATGTATTTCACTGAAAAAAATTAAGGCCATTCACCAAGAACTCTCTTTTCTCTTCTTCATCTCACGTCGCTCAGGTGCCTTTTATCACTATTTCTTCCTTCATTCCTGTCTCACATGAAGGGTGGCCTTTGTTGCTGGGCAAACCCCTCTATGTGCACAAGTGAGCCCATCCTATTCCATTTTCTCTAACAAATGTCTTGGTCATACCCTCTTCTTTACTTATCTACAATCTCTTTCTGTCTCTTGACTGCTTCTCTATTTCCTATAAACATGCCAAAGTCTGCCCCGTCCTTAAAAAATCTTCCCTTGATCCATCCATCCCCACGGTCTGTGATCCCATATCTTTCCATCCTTTTGTCACTAACCATCTTGAGAAGGACAGCTATAACTGATGCTGCCACTGCCTTTCCTCTCACTGTTCTTACATCTCTGTAGTCTGGATACCAACCTCATCATTCTCCTGAAACCTCTCTCTTAAGTTACCATTGATCTCTTAATTGCAAACCTAGTGGCACACCCCCTTTCTGCAAGAAGGTTTCCCAGTCCTCCTTAATGCTAGTGCCTTCCCTCTGAGATTAGTTCCAATTTAGCTGTTATATATCCTGTTGGTGTCGGATTGTTTGTAGGTTTCTTGCCCATTTAGATTGAGCTTCTCGCAGACAGGCACTGGGTTTTTTGCCTTTCTTTGTATCTTTAGAACTTAGCACATTGCCTAACACATTGTCATTTGTTCTCCATTTTCAAAGAGGACCAGTGACATCGCAGGGTGATATCTTGACTCATGCATGAATTGGATTTAAGTGAGGCAGAGTTGCACAAAGTCGTCAGCCTTCATTCTCTTTTCCGGAGTCATCAAAGTCCAGTGATAGGACAAAAGTCAGGAAGCCTGGTGATGGCTTGGGATGCAGTGGACTTGGCATCTTCAATGCCTGACCAAGCCCTTTAAGCACTCCGCAGCGCCTGCTTCAGCAGCCTTCATGGCCGTTGGAACAAATTGTTCTCATCCACCCATCTACAGGAGGAAGTCTTCAAATGCTGAGGGCAGATACCCCTCCTAAGTCACTGACCCTCAGCCTGGTTTAGCCTATCTCCTGAGATGGTTTTACTGGTATCTGGGTGATATGCATGCTACAGCTTCTTGGTGAGAGTTTCTTCTGGTGAGAACTGAATGCCAGGTAGAGACCAAAGGTGGGTGAGCAGCCCTAGAAAGGGCTCAGCAAGCCATCCCACCAGAGGTGCTAGTCTTCCTTGAACACTCCATGTACCGCAACTCACTTAGCACATTGCCCAATACATAGTAGGTACTTACAAAATGCTTGTTGACGTATTGGCTTTATAAAACCTTTCCCAGTTTGCTATAAAAGTATATATATGGAACGCTTCGTTCTCTGACAGTGCTGGTTTAATAAGGTGGTACTATAAGTAACTTTATTTAGCTGAAATTATTATTACATCGCTCACTGTCATGTCTTACATTTGTCTTTACTCCCTTGTGATGTGACTTGAGAGTCAGTGTAATATAGGAGAAGGGCACTGGATTGTACCGGGAGTTAGGAAATCCACATTCTAGCCTAGGCTTTGGCGCTATGTAGTTTTGTGTGTGTGTGTGTGTGTGTGTGTGTGTGTGTGTGTGTAAGTCACTCATCTAGAACTCAGTTTCTTCATTTGTAGAAAAAGGATGTTGGACTAAATTATTTCTAATGATTTCTTAAGAGATATTGGTCTTTTCAACTATCTTAAGATGACTTTATATTTCTATTTAAACATTAACATTTATTCTCCAAAAGTTTGTGATTTCATCAAGAAGTTTGAAAGAGGGTAGTCACGGAAATAATTTCTCAAACAAAATTACCCAAAGCCACAACAGCTGGGGACATAGCACAGCGATATTTCAGTTTGAGGAACTGAAGTCTTGGGGAAAACTTAAGGGAAGGGCTTTGGACTCCCAAGACAAGAATGCAGGATGAGTTACACCAGCATGTTCTATCTAAATCTGAGGATAAGATTAGACTACATTATTTTGTGATCAGTCAAGTTAAGTATTAGTGAGAAAGGTATAAAATGATACCTAAATTTTTTTAAAAGTCTACTTAATATATATCACCTTTAAGCTTAGAGTTTGAATTTAACTATTTTAAGAAAACTTTTTAACTTTGGTAAAAGGAGGAAGCTGGATAGAAATGCATGTTAATCTCAATCTCATTTAATAGTATCTGTAAACCTTTGATTTAGAAGTCTTGAGACTGCTTGTTCTGACCATATGACTAAGGCTGTGTTGCCCCCTTGTGCCAGTGTATACTCTTTGCAGGTTTTGTTCTCTTGAATGGTAAATAAATGTTTGTAAATTGAATATAATATAATATAGTATAATAGAATAGAATAGAATAGAAAAAATCATGATGGTAATGAGATTTTCTCTTTTAGAGTATATGTTCCTCAAGGGAAAGGAGCCAGATTTTCCATGATTCCTCAATAAGTGTTCTGTACTCAAATTCATTGTTCTATTAAAAAGTCACTGACCTACCGATAGTTTTGAATTTTCATATGGACTTTAGTGTTATTGTAACAATAATATTACCAACTATTAGAATCAATGTATATACTTTTTCTTCTTAACCTATCATTACTGGCCTAAAATCCATGTTCTCTTTTCAGGAATTTGTGGGGATAGTTTTATTTTTAATTTGTTTTTATCCAAAGTATATAAAAGAAGACAGTATAGAAACCTTGCTTTGTTCTTTTGACCTTCCCCCATCCCCTGCCAATCTATCCTTTACTGTTGGAAAACTAAATGCTTTTCTGTTTAGAATTCTTGTAACTCTCACCAACTTGTAGGGTAGGCAGTGTCCCTGATTGTTTTAAATGCAAAAAGTCATTCCTCACCCGTTCCAAAGCTTTTCTTGCCTGACCATTTTTTTTCTTTCTGGCATTTGTCATAATTTCTTCAGATTAGTTTTAACAGTCTTATCTTCCTTTCTTTTATTGCCCAAGTCTGGTACTTTATGCATCATTCTGCCTGTCACATAGTAAAAACATTCTTATAAAAAATGTTAGTCTACAACTCTTGGAACACAATATGTATAATATACTCACTTGCAATAAGCTGTTAGAATTGCTGCCAAAGTCTAACTTAAAATTGTGAATTCTTTAAAAATATCACTGATGGAATTTATCTTTTTGAAACACCATCCCTTTTTCTCAAGAACTCTGTTTTTTCCTTGTGTTTCAAAAATTTATTTTGCTTTCTAAATCCTCTGATTCCTTTTCTCTCAGTAACATTTTAGGGTCAACCCTGAAGTTGTTTCATCTCTAACATCTTTCATTTTTGACCTATAATTGAGAGGAAGATGTTTGCAGATTATTTTGTGATTCTGTCCTGGAACTTTTCTTGTATCTTATCCTCTGCTTATCTTCGGCAGCCATGCCTAAATTCTGAGTAAATGGCTCTGGGTAGATGATCTGTTTTAGCTTTAGTCCTTGACAAAGTTTGACTTCCATTTATCTTCCCTAGTGTAAATAATTCTTATAGAGGAATTTAACTGACTTCTTCCTTAAATGGTTCTTTGTTCTCCGCTCTTTACTTCCCTGCCTCCTCCAGTCCCTCATAAATTCTCTTTACTTCTGATCTTCTTTTTTCTTCTCTCAGAATCTCAGGGAAATATATGGATACCACCCCAAGAAGAGGATTAATTTTCATCTTTAACTTTTCTACTCCATGTGGTTTCATTGTCCTTCCTTTTTCTTTTTTTCAAACATAAATTTCAGCAGTCTTTGAACCCTAATCATATTGTTCCTACACCTTACTCCAGTCTTTCTCATGCTGTTCTTCAGAGCCCTCATTACCTAATCTCATTCTACAAACCTTTTTTCTTTTCTTTTCTTTTCTTTTTTCTTTTTTTTTTTGGTTCAGGTCACTTCAAAGGCCTTTCCAGTATACTACTATCCTTTCTCATGGGAGCCATTGGCTTTAGTCTTTACTCCTACAAAATATTTTAAATTTAAGAAGATACAATCATCCATAGGTATTATTGGATGGCCATGGCGATAAGTAGAAAAAGCACTTAATTAGGAGTCAAAAGGCCTGAGTCCTGGATCCAGCTTCACCACCTACCAGCTATGTCACATTGGACTGATGGTTAACCTGCGTCTCAGCTTTCATATCTATGAAATGATAATTGCGTATATAGCATCATATTGTTTAAAGATCCATTAAGATGATACATTTGGAAGGTCTTTAAAAATTGTGTTATGTAACTATGATGCTATTCATAGTAGGCAGGAATCATTGGCATGAAATTCAGGAACGATGAAGTAGGCTGGCTTTGCCTGACATCCCTGCACTCTGATTCCTGCTCTAATTATTTTTCCCTACCCACATTTGACCACACTGTTTCTGGTGGGAGAAAAGTTGTGTTAAGATTGGAAGAGCATCCCATTGCTCGGCATGTCCTCCCAAGAAATCAAATATGGAAGCAGAGACCCAATAAATAGCAGTCTGTTCATAGCAGCGTTCTTTGTGGTGCCAAGGAATTAAAACCATAGAGACAGCCCATTGATTGGGGGAGTGGCTAAAAACCAACTATAGTATAAGAATGTGATGGAATATCATTGCCTCATAAGGAATGGCAAGAATGTGAAATTCAGAGAAACATGGAAAAAAATGTGTTTGAACTAATACACTGACCTAACTAGAAGCAAACACACACACACATCAGAGCAGACCCAGTAGTATAAATAAAAGACCACTAAAATTAGAAGCAGAATTCTGCGTAATTGGACAAAATCAATCAACAAGCGTTTATTAAGCACTTACTATATTCTAGGCACTGTGATCAATGCTTGGGATACAAAGAAAGGCAAAAAATCAAAACCAGTCCCTGCCCTCAGGGAGCTTGCACACTAATACAGGAGACAACATGGAAATAAAAAGGTACATATAGAACAGATGCTGAGTAAAATGAAGGTAACATAGTACAAGGCTCAAGAGACTAGGGCAACCAGGAAGGCCTCCTGTAGAAAATGATGTTTGAGGGACAACTAGGTGGCGCAGTGGATAGAGCTCCAGCCTTGGAGTCAGGAGGACTTGAGTTCAAATCCAGCCTCAGATACTTGACACTTACTAGCTGTGTGACCCTGGGCAAGTCACTTAACCCTGATTGCCTCACCAAAAAGCAGGAAAAAAAAAAGGAAAGAAAATTATGTTTGAGTTGAGTCTTGATATCAAAAGACAGAGGTGAAAAGGAAGAGCATTTCAAGCATAGGGAACAGCCAATGCAAAGGTAAGGAGCCAGGAAATGGAGGGAGGTGTGCAAAGATGGTACTGGAAGGAGGGAGGGAGGGGCCAGGATGAACTTAAACGTCATACTGAAGACTTAATGTTTGATCCTGGAAGCAGTAGTAAACCCCTAGAGGTTGTTGAATTGGAGAGTGGTCATGGTCAGATCTACAGATTGGGAAAATTATTTTGTCAGATCTATAGAGGATGAATTGGAATTGGGAGAGAGTTGAAGCAGAGAGCCCAGCTAGAAAGCTAATGGAATGGTGCAGTCATGAGGGGAGGAGATCCTTTACCAAAGTGCCAGCTGTGTCAATGAAGGCAAGATATCTAAGTCATGTTGTGAAGATAGAAATGATAATATTTAGCGATGGATTAGATGAAAATGAGTAATTGAGGACACCAAGGTGAAAAACCAAGAGCATAGTGGTGTCTTAGCACATTTTGATGGAGAAGTTGGGAATAGGGAAGAATTTGAGGTGAAAGAAAATGATTTATTTTGGATATGTTGGGTTTGAGGCATCTATGGAACATCCTGTTTAAAATATCCAATTAGCAATTGAAGATATGGGATTGGAGCTTCAGAAGAGAGAGTAGGACTAGGTATTCAAATCTCGAATCATCTGTCTAGAGATGATAACTGAACCATGGGTGCTGCTCAGATCACCAAGTGAAACAGAGGAGAAAGAAGCAAGGAGTGTCCAAGAAGAAAGAGTGGGAGTGTCTCCCCACACCTAGGAGGCAGGACAGGAATGAAGAATCCCGCCTAGGGGCCGGAAAAGGAGCCATCAAACAGGTAGGATGAGAACTAAGAGAGAAAAGTTTCATGAAAACCTAGAAAGAAGAGAGTATATCTAGTAGGCAGAAGTAATCAATAGTGTCAAATGCTGCAGCGCTCAAGACAGAAGAGGATTAAAAAAAAGCTGTTAGGTTTGGCGATTAATATGTAATTTTGAAGAGAGCAGTTTCAGTTGCAATGGAGTCAGAAGCCAGATGGAAAAACCAAGGAAGGTCTTAGAGAATACCTCTAATGAAGCATACCTCCCTCCTCCTGGCAAAAAAAAAAAAAAATGGTGTAGTACTAGTATAGGATAATGTATACAGTACATTGTTAGGTGTGGTCAGTATAACAAATGTTTTTGCTTAATTGTTTTGTTTTTCTTTGTCACAAAGGAAGTTTCAGTCTAGAGGAGCGGAGAGTGTTTTTATTCCCAGAAATTACTGTTATATAAAGACAAAAGGCATCAATAATTTTTTTTTAATGAAAAGAGATACAATCCTAAGCCCTTCCTATAAATATCAATCTGTAGTGGCCAAGCTTCTATCATATTTCAAAGAGAAGAAAGAAGAGACTTAGGTCCATGCCCATGTGAATGTGGAGAAGCTGAGCAGCATAGGAAGGAAACATGAATGTGAAATGTGGAAGTCTGTACATGGGAAGTGTGTCTGTGTGTGCGCCTACATCTATGGAGACTTAAAGTCCACATTGCCACGTATACTAACGTTCACTCACTGCGTGCCCATGGAAGTGGCCTGCACCATCCCATTTCCCTTGGCATTCCATGCTTTGTACAAGCCCACCTCCTACAGTAAGCCTGTTCAGAGCCTCCCTCCACCTGCTACTCCCCCCATTTTAGAAATTACTTTCTACATTTTTGATCTTTTCTTTTCTGTATACATGTTATTTCATTTTTGTGTCCTCAGTGCTTAGCACATAATAGGTACTCAGATATTTGTTGAAAGAGGCCTTTTGTAGGAAATTAACTAGAGTACCTTCCTGGCCCCCACCACAAACCAACTTTTTTATCAGCTAGACAACGGAAGCACTCTGTTTAGATTATGATGCAGAAGTGCTCGAGTCACAAAGAGACCAAAAAGTCTATTTTTAACATAAAACTAGATCACAGTGATTGCTTCTTACAAGGTGAGGCTTGAAAATTTTATGTAAATGTGCAAAGAAAAAATCATGAGCATTGTTTCCTTCCTATGCTGCTTAGCTGCTGACAAAAAGGGTTGGGAAAACAGGGGAGCCTGTCAGAGGAAGTTTGACAGGCTTGATAGATTGAAAAGGAGAAATTGTTTAAAAAGAAAGACTGGAAGAAAAGGTAATTGCCTGTGTTGATCTCTGTGTGAGTTTGGGTGAAATGTAGCCAGCCCTGGCTACAATTTGTGTCATGACTTGTCCTCGAATTTAAATTTGGGGAATCTAGTCATCTGACCCTGGGAGGCACGCATCTGTCCTCAGCTACAGAGGCTTCAGCATCACTCTCGTGTGTGTGTGTGTGTGTGTGTAGGTGTAGTTTTAACAGATCTCTGATTTTGTTGGTAAAGGGAACTCCCAATGAGAAAATGCCCTCCATCAATGTATATCAGCCCCTGCGCTGCAGCTTAGTCAAAGACAGTCTCCTGGGACCCTCAAAGGTGAAGTGATTTGCCCAGCCTCACACAGTCAGTTGTGTCACAGGTGAAACTTGAACCCAAGTCACCCTGATTCTCACTACTATACCATGCTGCCTTTTCGTCTATATTCAGGGTTTACAGTGTTTTCTGTGCTCTGCATCTGCTACGTCTTGTATATTGACTTCAAAATTAAAGTAAATGTTATGTAATGTTTTATCTTACTTGGTTGAAATTCAAATTAATCTTATAGGTTTACCTAAATAATTTGGAAATTGACAGGCCCTCATCTCGGCTTCCCTCCAGCCATAGTCCCCTCACTCTTATGATACTATTTCTATGGGAAAATGCATTCTAAGTTCCAAACAAATGAGCCTGTGTACCATGAGGCTTAGAGTTCCCCTTCCAGCTGTTCCTGACTTTCTCTAGACTTCAAAACTATGCCCTCTCACCTAGTACCTTTATTTCCTTTTCAGGAACCTAGTACCTTTATTTTCCTTCAGTAGAACGTAAGCTCCTTGAGGGAAGAGGTTGTCTTTCCTTTTCTGCTTGCATTCTTGTTGCCAGCACTTAACACAGTGCCGAACACAGTAAATCTCTAAATCCCTTCCTTCCTTCCTTCCTTCCTTCCTTCCTTCCTTCCTTCCTTCCT
>NW_020954599.1:907348-963290 GCF_900497805.2 Vombatus ursinus | reverse complement strand
CCTTCCTTCCTTCCTTCCTTCCTTCCTTCCTTCCTTCCTTCCTTCCTTCCATTTCTCTCCCTCCTTTTCTCCTTCCCTGTCCCTCCCCTTTCTCTACTTCTCTTTCTCTCTCCTTTTTCTTCTCCCTCTCCCTTTCCCTTCCCTGAACAGTCCCCTATTCTTATTCAAAAGGGATCCTTTGGGAAATCAGAGGAGAAGCAGTAGCTGCCTGATTTCATGATGTTTGCTGCTGTGGTCCCCAGCTGATTTGCCAAATTAGAGCACATTTCAAATTAAAAGTATGTGGTTTGGGAGCAGAGCAGGGAGACCTCAGTTTGAATGGCTAGACTGAAAGTAAAGTCTTGTTTCTTTGCCTAAATTGCGTTTCTGTTTCAACCCCACAAATTATCTGGGCATAAAATAGCATTTTAAGAGGACATCTGTGAGGAATGTTCACATATTCTAGATCCCACTGCATAGTTTTGGCGTAAACCTTGACTGTTATCCACTCACCCTACTAAGCCAATAATACCCTAAGTACTTGTTCAGATACCCACTGTTAGGGGTTTTATTTCTAAATCTGCAATATCATCTTTTTCAAAACTGCTTTCTCTGGTTTTCATAGGATTTGGGTTGTTTTGAGGTGGTCAGGATTCTTAAAGCAGTGACTTGCCCTTAAAGTTAATTCTTCAAAAACGGATGGCCTAGTGCTTAGAGTTGGAGATCTGTGGAGTTAGAAATTTGAGTGGGTGGAAAAGGCAGAAGAAGGGAAAGTTGAAGGGGCAGAGAAAAGCTTTATCCATCTGCAAATATAGCAAAGTCTGTTCTTTGGGAAATGTTTTATAATAAAGACAGGGTGAGTATGGACATACACTGTGGCTCTTAAAGCTGGGTAAAACTAGTGAAAGCCAGGAGAGTTGTTGGGAGGGAGCCCGGAGCCGTAGAAAGAACCCAGCCTTTCAATCAGAAGGCGTGTTGTTTCAATCCAGCTTGACCATTTGCCATTGTGACCTTGGGCAAGGCACCTAACTTATCTGAGCCTCAGCTTGCCCCTCTGTAAAATGGGATGACAGATTTACACTACATACTTGACAAAGCTTTGTTTGTTTTAGAAGATGCAATGAGATAATGTGTATGAAAGTACTTTATAACTACAAAGTGATCTGAAAATATAAATTCATAATTACCTTCACCCTATTAGTAATAAGTCCACAATAGAAACATCTGGTCATTTGCATATACACGAATTGATATAAAGCAGCTGTGGATAGCAGCCTACCCATGGAGTGAATACTGTGGTTTCGTAGAGTCATCATAATTGGAAGGCCCTTAGGGGTCATCTAATGCAAATACTTGGTCTCAGAGTCAGTAGCCTCATTTTATACCTGTACTTAGAAAAATTGAGGAGAATGTTAAGTCCTTAGCCGCATTTATCATAGGATCATAGGTTCAGAGCTTGAAGGGACCTTAGAAGCAGGCCATCAAGTCCAACACCCTCGTGTTACAAATGAGGAAACTGAGGCACAGTGAGGTTAGGTGACTCACCTACCAGTGTTTGAGGCAGGATTTGAACTCAGAGCTTCCTGACTCTGAAGCCTAGCATTCAGTCCACTTAGCTGCCTCAAAGAGACTTTTAAGATAGTTACTCCATGGAAGTTAGCATTAGTTTATCTGTCTTTTTTCTGTGTGTGCGCCAGGGTATGTTTGCATCTCTCTGAGTATCTGTCCCTCTTCTTCTCTGCTTCTAGATACATCTGTTTCGCTTTATCCACCTTTAACCTTGTCTCTGTCGCTCTCTGATCTTATCTTTAGGTCTCTTCTAATTTTACCTTCTCTTCCTTATCCTTTCTCTTGCTTTACTTTAACTGCTTTTAATTACTGATTTGTTTAAACGAATTTTATATTCTCTTTTCATGATTTGAAAGTGAACCCTTGCATTTTATATATTTACATTCCTGTACATGAATACATGTTACCGCCCTGCTAAAAATCATCAGTGGGAGTGACGTAGAGCCAATGGGCAGAGTCATAGGAAGTAGTGCAGTGTACTGCCCTCCACAAAATAAATCCCTCTTAAAAAATCTAGAAACTTCACCAGACTGAATCCCGATGGGGAGATCCAGAAAAAGTCACAGTGAGTCATTTGTCCAGCCCAGCTCAGCGTAGGGAAACAGATAGAGAGGTCTTTGGACATCGGGAATGGGTTGGGCCAAGTACTCACCACATTCCAAGTACTCCAAGCACAGGAGAGGCTGTGCACCAGGGCAGGAAGAGGTCCTGGTCCCATACTGGGACACCACCAGACCTATACCAGGACCCTGTGATGGGGACAGCTGCATACTGGCAATTTTGTTAGCCACTACCCAGTTGCAGGGCACAGATCCAGGGAAGGATGCAAACCGTGGCTTCTCTTAGTGGGGAGATCCTGAGTAGTATACTAAGAAAGGAGGAAATTCAGAAACCAGTAGCAGGAGTGGTGTGCTGCAGACCTCAGGTGTAGAGCAGGTCTCGTCTCCAGCGTCTAGCTCAGCCTGCAGGAGGATAACCAGCGCAGGAATCCCAGACCAAAGAGGAGCCTACAATTCTGATACTCTGAGCCAACAGAGCTTTCCAGCTGACTGAAGGGTTGAGTCTACCAGCAGCCCACTCTTAACTCATACAAAAACCAGCTCAAGGACTCGTAGAACTCAGACCAGGGAGACAGCAGTCAGATTTTGCCCTTTGGGACCATTGAAAGCTTATTGATCTCCAGCCCATCCCTGAGATCCTGGCATAATCCAACACTCAGTACCCCAGGAAAGCAGCAACGTGACCAGGACTTTCTCCCCAACAGTGCTGCAGAGCCCAGCTCTAATATCTGAGGACAGGAAGTAGGCTGGAAGAATGAGCAAACAGCAACAGCAACAAAAGTCCCACCATAAAGTGATATTATGGTACCCGGGAAGCTCAAGGCACAAACCCAGAAGAGAATAACTCCAAAGCAAGTGAAGTCTCGGAAAAAAAACACAGCTTGGGCAAAAGTCCAACTAGACATTCTGGAGGAGATGAAAACCAGATTTTGAAAAAAGAGATCAAAATATTTTTATAAATGAAATGAGAGTGCTTGAGGAAAAAATTGGAAAGAAATGGAAGCTATGGAAGAAGAACTAGAAAGAAAATTGGCAGCTTGGCATAAGAGGTACAAAACCTTGCCCAAGCAATAAAGTGCTATATACATACTAGCTATTGTTATGATTATCACTATTATTTTTGTTGTTGCTGATATTTTTTCATCTTCCACAATTTTTAATGTATGGAAAATTTCTTCAGTTACCAGGCTAAATAATTCTTACTTCTTTTTTTGAAATACATAGACTGCCCATGAAATTCCACTTTTGTTTTTAACCTGTTCTTTAGTTATCATCAAAATAAGATGTGGGGGCAGCTATAGTGGATAGAGCACCAGCCCTGGAGTCAGGAGGACCTGAGTTCAAATCCAGCCTCAGATACTTGACACTTACTAGCTGTGTGACCCTGGGCAAATCACTTAATCCCATTGCCTAGCCAAAATTAAATACATACATACATACATACATACATACATACATAAATAAATAAATAAGATGTGCATGGGTGACTTTCAGTAAGCTGCTCCCCTTCACACATGCTCCATTGTCCCAGTGTCATCTTTGATCCCTTGTACTGGTGCTACCTGCCTTCCCATTGTTAATAGGTAGCATGAGCCAGGCTTTCAGGATCCTACTTCATCTTGTCGAGAGGATCAGACAACGGAAATCTTTTCTACAAGCAAATGTAGTTAATTCTGTTCAGCTTCCTGCCAGTAAACACAAATTCTTAGATCTTAGGTGTTATGTTCCCAGAGAAAGAATGAAATAAAGAAAAGTTGGAGCATCTTTGTTGAAGGCATGTGCTCAGGTGAGTCTGTGCAGAATGACGTGAGCCACGGCAGAACAGTCTACGCAATAACAACCACATTGTAAAGAGAGCTCTGAAAGGCTTAGGGACAGTGACCAGCCGGGTTTGAGAGGATCGAGACTGAAGCATTCGACCCCACTCCTGACAGAAGAGTGAAGTACTCAGAATCAGAATCAGAACTGTGGTTTTGGGACATAGCCAATTTGGGTGTTTGTTTTACTTGACTGTGCATATTTGTTACAAGGGTTTTGATTTTATTTTCCACCATGAGAAGAGACAGAGGGAGAAAATCGATTTTTGTTCATTGGAAAAAACTTTTCTTTAATGAACGAAAACTTATGAAAGTACTATTCATTACAGGTCACACTATCCAGTCAGTGTGTGATTTCATGATGAAGAATTAAAGAATCTGTTTCAAAATCTTATGAACACAATGCTAAATCATGTAAAACAAGTTGTTGCCACAGAAGGAGGACATATTGTGAATTAAAGTTTTGTAAAGATGCCTAACATCTATTGTACAATTAATCAATTTAATTAATTTTTTTAAAAGCTTGTGCTTTCTCATTTCCCAATAAAAGTGATCAAAGGCTGTGAACAGGCAGTTCACAAAAGAAAAGGAAACTATCAACGTCTATGTGAAAAAAATGCTTCACGTCACTAATAACAGGTGAAATACAAATTTAAACTACTCTGATACTCCATCTCACAACATTTCAACTAGCAAAGGTGACAGACAAGGGGAGTGATGGCCACAGTTGGAGGGACTGTGGGATGACTGGGGCCCCTGGGCCCTGTTGGTAGGGCTATGGATTCCATGTGTCTGTTCTGGAAAGCCCCTTGAGACTGTGCCCCAAAGGACACTAGACCGGGCATAACCGTGTTTAACCAGCAATCCTGCTCTAGCCCTGTACCCCAAAAACAGATTAGTTAACGTAAAAAGGAAAGGACCTGTATGTACAAAAGTATTTATAGCACTTTTTTTTTTAAAGCAACAAAGAACTGGAAACAAAAGGAGTATTGATCAGTAGGGGGTGGGGACGGGTTATAAGATAGAGTCATGAAGAGGGATATTAATACCAAGAAAAAAAGAGAAAGAAGACTGTCAATGAAGCATTTTTAAAAATATGCTGAATAGAGTAGAAAGAGACAGATGAGTAGGGCAGTTTTGAAACTACTGCATTAAAAAATCAAGTAGTTTGTAACAGAGATTCATGATTCATATAGAGTTCACTTTCTGTTTTCTTCAATGTAGAAATGATCATGTTTGATGTCAAGTTCATAATAAAAAATATTAAGTATGTGCTCTCTTTAATGTGTACACAAAAGGCATCTTTGTGTGCAGTCCCTTGAGCTTAAATGGGCAACTGATTCGCAGGCACAGCACCAAGTGTGGGAGTCATGTAAATAGATTTACTGATTTTAGCATTTACAGTTTCAGAAATCCCATAGGGATAATAGATATAGGGGCAAGATCCAACCCTTTAGTCTAGCTTTCTCATTTTACAGATGGCAAAGCAGACTCAAAAAGGTTGGGTGATTTACCCAATTTCAAATAGGTCATAAGTTGACAAAGCTTGATGACTCCAAAGTTATTACTTTTTCCCCTGTACCACACTGCCTAACTTCACCTGTGTGAAAAAGGAACTGAATTAAGGAAATAGTTTAGGTTTTATTAATGCCTTTTGTTTTACATCACACTAATTTCTGGACAGTCAGTGGGATGTAATGGGTAGAAAACTTCACTTGAAGATAGAAAGACCCGGGCTTGAAGTACTGCCTCTGACTCATGCTGGCCGTGGGACTCAGGACAAATCACTTCGTATCTTGTTGCCCAAGTCTGTTCTCTAAGACTGTAAATTGCAGAGCAAGTAGAGATTTTCATTGTTAGATAGAAGTTGCTTTATATCAGCTTATCAATTAAGGCATGTGCTATATAAATTAAGTCTGATATCCCAAAATTCTGTCTCCTTTTCACACTGTCAAAACCGGGAACCTTCTCTTATACCAAAGGAAAAGAGTTAAGCAACATCAACCAACATCACTACCACAGCTGACCGTGGTTGAACACCTCTCCAGCAAAGCGGAGTGAGTGCAGAAATTAGAAATATCACTGAATATTTTCTGAAAGTAGAAGAAAAGGGTGTTATTAATGGATTATTCATGTTAGAGAGGTAAAGATGTTATCTCTGCTTTTTCATACTGAGAAACTGTGTTTTGTTTTGTTTTGTTTTTTAATTTTAGAAGTAGCTTTTATTTTAAAAAAGTAACAAATATGAAATCCTTGGAATTGATGAAAGATAGCTATTAATATAATTTCCTAATACTCAGATAAATAGCAGCAAGTAGAGTTTACGTAGTCATCACCTCTCTGTAGACAGGATTGGTGAAATAATCAATTTTGGCTTTAGAGCATCTAATGCCTGAGCTTAGACCTTGACTGTTGCCGAAGCTGTTGGTCATTTTCCCTACTATTTCTCTGGGATTCACTTTCTTTCCTTTTAATTGATCACAAGCCACCATCCAAAGGCCAGTTCTCTAACTAAAGATTTCTGTGTTGTAAAATCAATTGGCATACTTATTGGAAGCAACCAAAAAATATAACCACATAGTATAATTTGAGCTGCATTTTAAAGCAATCTTGTGTAAATATCTGTCTCATTTCCTTATTTGTCCTGGAAATGTCAACATTAAGTTTAGATTCTGTTATTCTCCTTTGTTTTCATGGCATAGTAAAACGAGTACTCAATTTCAAGCCAGAGAAACCAGTTTCAAATCTCAGCTTTTCAAATTCTTACCTCCTGTGTGACTTTTGGACAAGTCACTTAAGTGAGCTTCAGTTTCCTTCTCTTTCAAAGGAATGGGTTGGCCTAGTTCAGAGGTCCCTTACCTGGGGTCTGGAAACTTGTGTTTTTAATATTTTTGTATTTCCATATAATTGGCTTGCTTTGTAATCCTACGTGTTTTATTTTATGCCTTTGAAGACATTGTTTTGAGAAGGGGTGCATAGTTTTTTTTACCAGACAGTCAAAGGGATTCTGTGACACAAAGAAAGTAAGAGCTCCTAGACTAGATAATTACTGAGGTTTCTCCCAACTCTGAATCTGTGGTCATCTGTTGTTTGATTTGCACGTCACGTGTTTCCCACAATTCTACTCACTGAGTACGTCAGTTGCCAATTTGTTAAGAAAGGAAGGTGAGGAGGTGGCATGGACAGAATTTAGTTGAGGGAAGGGAGTAAAATAAAACAAATGTTACATTAATCAAACTGACATTTATCTTATTGCAGTTCTGAGCAAGACAGGGTTTCAGATGAACATAGCCAGTATTTATATCTATATCCATATGAGTACGTATGTATGCATGTGTATATATATTATATATATGTGTGTGTGTGTGTGTGTGTGTGTACATACACACACATACATATATAGCTTAAGATTTACAAAGCGCTTTACAAATATTGCATTTTCTCCTAGGAGTTAGATGCTGTTATTATCCCTGCTTTACAGATGAGGAAACTAAGCAGCTAGTAAGTACTGTCTGAGGTCACATTTGAACTCGGATCTTCCTAATTCCAAGTCTAGCTCTACTCTGCTGTTACTTAGTTGCCAAATGAAATTTGCACTCAGTGTTGCTGATATATGTAATTTGCTAATGGACTAATAATATTGATTCACAATGCCATTCACTGCTTTTACCTCTATATCTCACTGCCTTTAGCTGGAAGGAATCCTAGAGATCATAGGATCATGAATTTTGAGTTGAAAGAGACTTTAGAAGGCACCTAGTCCAACTACTTCTTAAGAAGGATTTATCCTGAATGTGGGACATTAACCTTTTTTGTTACCTTAATTCCTAGCTGTGGTGTTAAAACACCAGGTGCTTCTCCCTTGGATGATCTATCAGTTCGCAAGCATTTGTTTGTTTGTTTGTTTGTTTGAATTTATTTTTAATTTTCAGCAATCACTTCCATAAGCTTTTGAGTTTTAAATTTTCTCCCCCTCGCTCCCCAACTGCCTCCTCAAGACGGCATACAATCTGATATAGACTCTACATATACATACCTATTAAGCATATTTTCATATTACTCATATTGTAAAGAAGAATTAGAACCAATAGGAGGAACTACAAGAAAGAAGAAACAAAACAAAACAGAAGAAAAAAAAGGGCAAATAGTATGCATTGATCTGTATTCAAACTCCATAGTTCTTTCCCTGGATGTGGATAGCATTTTTCATCATGAGTCTTTTGGAGATGTTTTAGATCCTTGCATTGCTGAGAAGGACTAAGTCTATCAACGTTAGTCATCACACAGTTCTCCTGGTTCTGCTCATTTCACTCAGCATCAGGCCATACAAGTCTTTCCAGGTTTTTCTGAAGTCCACCTGCTTCTCATTTCTTATAGTACAATAGTATACCATTATGTTCATATTCCACAACTTGTTCAGCCATTCTCCAATTGATGGGCATCCCCTCAATTTCCAATTCTTTGCCACCACAGAAAGAGCTGCTATAAATATTTTTGTACATGTGGATCCTTTTACCATTTGTATGATCTCTTTGAGTTACAGCCCTGGAAGTGGTATCGCTGGGTCAAAGGGGATGCACATTTTTATAGCCCTTTGGGCATAGTTCCAAATTGCCCTCCATGATGGTTGGATCATTTCACAACTCTACCACCAATGCATTAGTGTTCCAATTTTCCCATATCTTCTCCAACATTTATCATTTTCCTGTTTTATTATGTTGGCCAATCTGATAGGTGTGATGTGGTGCCTCAGAGTTGTTTTGATTTGCATTTCTCTAATCAATAGTGATTTAGAGCATTTTTTCATATGTCTGTAGATAGCTTAAATTTCTTTATCTGAGAACTGCCTGTTCATATCCTTTGACCACTTATCAGTTGGGGAATGACTTGTATTCTTATAAACTTGACTTAGTTCTCTATATATTTTAGAAATGAGGCCCTTATCAGAGACACTGGTTGTTAAAATTCTTTCCCAGTTTTCTGCTTCCCTTCTGATCTTGGTTGCATTGGCTTTGTGCAAAAACTTTCCAATTTAATGTAGTCAAAATTATCCATTTTGCATTTCATAATGTTCTGTAACTCTTGTTTGGTCATAAATTCTTCTGTTCTCCATAAATCTGATAGGTAAATTATTCCTCCACAAGCATTTGTTAAGCACTGACTATGTGCTAAGCACTATGCTAAGCACTAGAGATACAAAGAAAGACAGAAATACAGTCCCTGCTCTCAAGGAGCTCATACTGTAAGGGGAAATTATCATGCAAAAAGAGAAAAAGAAGGAGAAAGGAAGAAGGGAAGAGATGTGAAAGTAAGTGTGTGTGTGTGTGTGTGTGTGCGCGCGTGTGTGTGTGTTCCCAAACGTTACAAACAGGGTGTTCTGCTGCTTGCTACTTCACCGCCTCCTTTGTGGTTTTGAGTGAATTGTACACGTGTCCTCACAGTTATATTTGGTCATGGTCTCATGAAATAACTCTCATTCCTATAAAGTGACCCAGGGTGAGACTATCACTCATAATTGCCATTTGTTTCCAGAGAGGCTGCCACTCAATTATAGGGGAGCAGAGTTACCCAAAGTGGGGCATACCATTATAGTTGTAAGCATTCCAGGAAAACACTCAGCTATGAGTAAAAAAAGGCTAGAGTTACATTGGAAAGTAAGTTTGGCTTAGGAACGATGCATTCATAAAGAATGCTTTGATTTTTTGCTATAAATACTCAAAATGATTTCTTATTCATCTTCTGGTGCATATGTCACAACTGTTATCCCTGAAAGTGATTTGGTGTAAACATATAAATCAGGATACACACGGAATATATTTCTCTTTTGTAACAAGACAGAGGATAGGTTTTGAACTTGGCCCAGGTTTTTTTTGGAGAATCTTCATGTTCTGTTCATCTCAATAAACATTTATGAAACACCTACTATGTGTCAGGCACTGTGCTAAGCACTGAGGATACAAAGAAGAAAGTCATGTGGTTTATATTTTCTCTATATTTTTCTACGCATCCTCTTTTAATGACGGTTATAAAAGTTAACGTTGCAGGTTATTGCCATTGAAACTCTTTGTCTGGTGTATTTTTCAGATATGGAGACAAGTGAAAAACTCCAAGGAAGTGGGATCCTTCAGTTGTTTGCCAGTCTGTTGACGCCCCACTCACCCTGCACAGCCAAAGTAGCGAACATCATAGCAGAAGTAGCCAAAAATGGTGAGGTTTCCTTCACGAACTTTTCTGCTGGAACATCTTCAGTTTTGCACCTCACTTGTCAGTATGCTTTATTTATGTTTTATTTTTATAGAGTAGACAGTTTTTCCATCTGTCACTCACTCTATCTCCTTATCTTGTCTCTCTGTTGAGTCCTTTTTTTTCATACAGTTGTTTAGAATGGCTATACTTATGTAGTCATTCCATTCATATTATTTCTCATTCACTAATTCATTTCCATGAAGCATTATTTGAGAGTTTTGTCACTTTTTGATGAATTTCTATGACTTTATTTTTAAAAAAGATCTTTTACCAAAGGATCATTTGAATTCTTCACTGAAATACTCTTTCAAACAAAGACTTATTTCTCAAATCAGATTCTAGATTGCTCAGCAACTAAGTAAATTGCCAGTTTGGTTTTCCCAGTTTGGTTTATTCTGCTGATCCTGTAACTCTTCTTTATGTAACTGAGATATACATCCTACCTCTCTGTTCCTGCCAAATATAGAAAATACAGTTTAATACAGATCTAAAGACTACCCCAAAGAAATAATTTAATACTTAATCTAGCCCATGCTTATGGGTTGGACCTGTAATAGGACTCTTTTTTGGAATGGTCACATTGAGGCAGAATGATTGACCTAAACTATTTATTTAATCAACTTGATTGGTTTTCATGGTCAGTATGCAGAATTCATTAATGGGATAAAGCATAATGGAAGAATTGACGTCAAGAATGTGATACTTTTGATGAACCTGAATGTTTCAGGGTCTATAATTACCTTCAGAAAACCTAACTTAATAAGTTGCATTGAATAAAGCACTGTAAAACAAAGAGTAGACTTTATGGCTTTATTTGACAGCCAGTCAACAAGCATTTAGCGCCTACTGTGTGGTAGGCAACTTGCTTGTCTGTAGGAATACAAGAACAAAAATGAAACAGCCTCTTCCTTCAGGGAGCTTACATTCCATGGCAGATTACATGGTGAAATAGTATGTGCATCCATTGTATTTCTAATCTGACTGCACCAGTTTCTAATAGTGTTTTCACTATGTCCCTAAATCTTTTCAGGATATTTATCAATAATTTTTCATACTTCCAAAGGTTCTCCTATAATAAGCCATGGTTTATTTCATTACTAGTAGCTGAAAGTTGGCTAACCTCGGGTAAATGTTAGTCTCAAGTTACATTATTTTGCTGGTATTATTTTGATATAGTGGTGAATGCCTGTAAATCCAGGTTGGTCCTAAAAGTTCATAAGACTGTTGGTGGGTTGAAAGTATTTGGGAGCCCCAAGAGGTGATTGGAGCAGCTCTGGAGGTATTTGGGATTACTTCAGAGGAGGGAAGATGCCCCTAGAACTGACCTAGGTCTAGTAAGGCTTCCTGGTCCTGCCTTAAATATTTTTGCTGAATCTCCTGAACCATACTGAAGACCTTAATGATGTCCTCAAACCCTAAATATTTTTTAGCTCAAGTTGTAGCCATTTTATGAGTGGCATCATATTGCAGGTGAAGGAAGTGAAGCTACAAAGGTTATGATTTGCCCAAATGACAGTTTGTCATTAGCAGGCTAGGGATTAGGACAGATGGTTCTTATGCTTAGTGCTTAGTTTTTTATTCCTTCATGTCATATTTATGATTTAGACCTCCAGATAGCTAAGTGAGAGGCCAAAGAATATAAAATTAGTTTGTCCTTCATGCTTTTACAACACATGTATTTCAGGGAAGAGCAATGAAACGATAGACTTTTTAAAGGGAAGGTTTTGATTTTTGTCTAAGAAATGGTCATTCTCCTGTGTCCTCACTTAATCAAACGAAGGCTCTTTTATTTAATCTCAAGGCTAAGAACATAACATTTTCATCATATCTTTGGTGCTAGAGGCTTCTCTGCTGGAGCAGAGAACATTTATCTTTTGAAAACATTGAAGATTTTATCATGCGTAGTCTTAATCAAACTGACCTCTACTGGAAGGACTAGGATAACTTCAAATATTTATTACTTTATCATTGAATTACTTGAAGGCTGATCTATATTAGAAGCTAGTGATGACTTTCTAGACAGAACTATCTTTAAGAACTATAATGACCCAATAGAGAATGCTGTTGTGTGTTTGTGATGACTACTCTGCCCTCTCCTGGTTCTCCTCCTTCCTTCTCAGTCACCTTTGCTGGTCATACTCACTAACCATCAGTGTCCCCCAAGACTGCCCAGGGCCCTCTTCTCCCTGTTTCACTTGATGATCTCATTAGTTCCCTTGTGTTCACTTATCATCATTATGAAGGTGATTCTCAGATCTCTTCTGAGGTCCAGCCTCACATCACAGACTGCCTCCTTGATATCTCACATTAGATGCCGTGCAGACATCTCAAACTCACCATATCCAAAATAGAACTCATTGTCTTCCCTGCCCCACTAAACCCTCCCCTCTTTCAAACTGTTTCCAGGGCATTACCCTACTCTCTGTCACCCATACTTGCAACCTTGGTATCCTCCATTACTCCCTTCTTGTACTCATTGCACATGTCCAAACTCCTGGTAAGTCTGATTCTTTCTGCCTTCACAGCATTTCTAGAATACAGTTCCATCTTTCTACTCACAGAGATGCTACCCTGGTCTGGGCTCTGGTCGCCTCAAGTCTGGACCACTGCTTTTGCCTTCTGGTTGGTCTCCCAGCCTCAGAATATAACCCATATCCACTCAGGTGCCGGGGAGATCTTCCTAAAGCTCAGGTCTGACCATGTCACTCCCTGCTCAGTAAACTCCAGTGGCTCTTCCTTTCCTCCAGGACCAAATATAAACTCCTACATTTGTTTTTTAAAGCCCTTCACAACCTTTTCCCCCTTCTTGTCTTTCCAGTCTTTTTATATTGTACACCCCTCCGTGTACTCTGTGATCCAACAGCAGCTGCCTTTTTGCCATTTCTCATACGTGGCCCTCCATTTCCCAACTCTGTGCCTTTTCCCTGGCTGTCACCCATGCCTGGAATGCTCTCCCTCCTCCCCTCTGCCTCCTGGATTCCTTCGAGACTCAGCTCCAATCCCGTCGTAGGAAACCTTTTTTGGTGCTCAGTTCCCCCCTGATGCACGTGCGCGTGCGCGCGCACACACACACACACACACACACACACACAGAGTCTGTCTCTCTCTGTCTCTCCTAGTGCCTTCCTTCTGAAATTACCTTCCATCCACCCTGTATACATCTTCTTTGTACACAGTTGTTTCACATTGTTTCCCCCTTTAGGCTTTGAGCTCCCTGAGGGCACTAACCATGTTTTCTTTTTTGCTTTTCTTTTAATCTCTGGTACCTGGCACATAGTAAGTGCTCAATAAATGCTTATTGACTGACTTTTACTAGAAAATTTTCAATTAAAGATTTAAGGTGACCAAGAAGGACACTAAAGTATGAGTAAATCATTTCTTCTTATCCAACTAAAGATGTTAGAGAATTGCAAGATGGCATTATAGCTATAATCAGTCTTGCAGAACCCCCTCCAAAATGTAGGCACTTAATGTGCAGCTAGCAGTGATTGTGCTTTTTAGACAACTACCAGAAGCACAGAGCAAGGCCATTAATGAATTTTATGTGGAAATGGGAGAGGAGATATGTTTATAAGTTGTAAGATTATATATTTATGGTCATATAGTTAATTATAGAATGATTTATAATAATACTAATTCACATACAATGATAAAGCATTATAAATTTTCCATTGTGTCATGGAAGTTACTCTGGGTTCTCCAAGTCCACACCAGTGAATGATGACTTTGCCTAGACTATTATTGTTGAGGACACTAGTCATTCAAGTTTTCAGCCTTGGTATCATCCTTGACTCTTCACCTTCACTCACCCTATATATCCATTTGTAGCCAAATCTTGTCGTTTCTTTTTCTGTGGCATCCCACAGTTATATCCCCCTCTTCTTACACTGCCACCACCTTAGTTCCAACCCTCATCACCTCTCACCTTGATTATTGCATTAGTTTTCTAATTGGTCTCCTTCCCTACCCTCTTCAGTCCATAGTCCATACAGCCAGCAAAGTGATTTTCCTCAAGCATAGATCTGATCATGTTATTCATCTCCTCAGTAATTCCATTGACTCCCTATTATCTCTAGAATCAACTGTAAACTCCTCTATCTGTCATTTAAGGAACCTTCCAATCATCTTATACCTTACTCCTCTCTATATGCTCCACATTCCAGCCACGTAGGCCTACTTTCTGTTACGCACATACAAAGCTCTCCTATCTCTGTGCCTTTGCACTCACTGTCTGCAATGCCTGTGACAATGTCCATCCTCACTTCCACCTCCTGGAATCCCTGTTTCTTTCAAGACTTCTGCATGAAGCCTTTCCTAATCCTCTTTGCTATTAGTGCCCTCCCTCCCCAAATTACCTTGTATTAACTTTACATATGTTCTTCATGTTTATCACTTTCTTTACATCCCCATGCTTAGCACAATACCTGTCACATAGTTGACACTGAATAAATGTTTATTGATTGATGGAAGTCATGGTGAGAATATGAAGAGGTTTAGGAAGAATGAGGCACAAGGAGAAATGGAAGAACAGGAGGTTATGGGCAGAAAAAGGAAGTGGAATCCTCAGTCCCGAGAGTAGATCAGGAGTATAACTATCTCTAAGTACAGTTGAATTACAGTGAAAATGTAGGCTGTGGGACTTGAGGAGCCTAGTGAGGTCCTCAGGGAAACATCATCATGTGTACTGAAGTCCTCAAATATAAGGGGATGCAATGGAGGGGAAGGGAGAGGAAAACCAAGTCAAGTGTTGTAAGTTCTTGGAGAAAGGAAAAAATGCCTTGGGAGCCACCAGCATCCAGATAGCGTGATATATCTGTATCTGTCCCATTACTTTTCATATGAGGAACCTGAGGCCCAGCAAAGATGAGTGACTTTCCCAAGATCCAGCAGCTAATGATAAAGCTGAAACTCAAATCCACACCGAGTAACTCTTAGTCTAATGCCCTTTCCATTACATCATGCTGCATCTCAATCCGTTGTCATAACTATGCATATACATGTATATACATACATATATAAATATACATACGTATACACACGCGTGCACACACACACACACACACACTCAGAAAGAAGTTGATGGAGAGTGAAGGTGAAAAGGTCCTGCTTTTTTTTTTTTTTTTTTTTTTTTTTTAAAGCTAGGTGGATAGAGCCCACCATGGACTGCAACCTCCTGTTCCCTGACTCCACACTTCCATGTCAGGACTTTGTACCCCTCTGTCCTAATAATGGATTACTGAAGTACTCCTTCCTCCCTTTTTCCCATCCTGCCCCCAAGAGCAGATGTTTAGGAGGACATGTTTGTTGTTAGAATGAAGCTGTCCACCATGAAAAATTATAAAACGTTGAAGATGGAAGTGTCATTTCTGTTAGCTGTTTGCCTGAGAGTTGAAGAATGAAGGGCAGTAATCTAGCAGTGCTAAAGGAAATTATTTGAATAGCATGAAAAAGTTCATTGGCTGGCCTTCTCCTACACTCGTGTAATGTTCTAAGTTTGAGAACAAAGATGGTAGATTATATGTGAACTTTCATAGCAGCATTTGCAAAGAGTAGGGGGCTAGGTGATAGTCCCCCATCATAAGTATTAAGAAGTACTTTAAAAATGGCTTACTGGAGTAACTTTTTATTGACTTGTCATTTTGCTTTCTTAAAAACACGTGTATAATAAGGGAGACAGCTTGATGGCTTAGTATACGTCTGCAGTACTGTTGAATAATTTGCAACTGGTTTAATGCTTTGAATTTTTATTTAATTTCCAAGGTCATAGAATGAATGTTGCCAACATTCCTCTCACTTATGCTGTAGATGTTACTCCCAATGCATACTTAATCATTATTTGGGAATTTTAAATTAACTGCAGTGAAAAATCCATTAAGACCCTCTTGGTTCTGGTGAATCAGTCAGCAACAGAAAAACGTGGCAACAGTCTTCTTTATGTAAATGTTTTATAGGGTGTTTGTTGGAGTGAGAATGGGGTAATTTTTGTGTAGAAACATAATCTGCAGTGCTTTAATCACTGGAAGCCACACTTCCTAAGGGAGGTGACTTATGTGAATTGAAAATTCTTCCATTTTAATTCTTGTCATCATTTGCAGAGTTTATGCGGCTCCCGTGTGTGGAGGCTGGCTTGATCCCCCCATTGGTGCAGCTGCTGAACTGCAAAGACCAGGAAGTACTACTTCAGACGGGCCGAGCCCTTGGAAACATATGCTACGATAGCCGTAAGTGTTGAGGTAGCCGCAGCGTTCTTGGAAAATCTGGGCAGAGTATTGTGAATTCCTGATCAATTTCATCTTTGGGGTTGACTCATCTTGTCATTGAATTTAATTTTAGGCTGACCGAGACACACTTGTATCAATGTGAGCCATCATAACTACTTGTTAGTAATCAAATTGTGGGGGAAGTTTGACCATTTTCTTCTACGAAAAGTTACAGGAAATTTCTTTTTGCCTTATGACTGTAGACGATATTTTCAGAGGATAGTGAATCTGTTTTTAGGGAATTTGCTGTACATAGGTTTAAATTATAAACTCACCCTCCTTATATCTTGGTTAGATTTTTACCCAAAGCGTTTATGTATTATTAGGAATGCTTACACAGTTTGTAAATCCATCCATTTAAAATAGAAATATTTTTAAAACATCATTATTAGAAAACTTTGATTTGACCCACAGTGTTTACAGGAATTGTAACCATATTTATTGGGTTTTTTTTTTTCATTCCTATCACCTCCTGTTCTCTTTGTTCCTAAGCTAAGAGAATAGACACATCCTTTCGTATTAATCATATTTCTGCAACTAAATCTATGAAAACCTAATACAGAGAGAAAAGCACAAGGTACTCCATATTTGTTATAACAAGACTTTTCCTAATTTTCTTTAGCTCCTGATTTCTTTTGAACCTTCTGCATTAGCCCAGGCAAAGTTTATGCGGCTCCCTTAAAGAGTTTCTTGGAAACTTAAAGAGTTTGGTGGAAATTTTAGTTCCACTTACTTGATCAGGATAGACCCAGAGTGAAACTTCACATATGAATGATAACTTGCATTTATGCAGGGTGTCCCAAAAGTCTTGGTGCAACTTTAAGCTTTAGCTCTCTATACTTTAAGACTTAAAATGTGCTTTGCACACATTATCTAATAGGATCTGTACAAAAGCTCGATGTGGTAAGTACTATAGGTGTTGGGTGGAGAATTTGTGGTTTAGAGAGTTTATCTTACTTGCCCGTGGCCACAGAGGTGGGGTTCACACCCTAACCTCTCCTCTTCTAAGTCCAACACTCTCTGCTTCTACTTTTCCCCGTTTGAGCACCTGTCTCTAGTTTCTTCTCACGTGTCATCTTAGCCCCAAAGAAGGGATACGTTTAGAAATCTGTGGTTACCCACAGAGAAAATGAGGTCACAGATATCTCTCTGGCGTAAAATGTAGATAAAAAGTAGAATATTAGCTTCACCTATAATATGTTTGAAGCACTGCTGAGAGCCCCCCACCAGAGTTCACCTTCTTGTGTACTGTAGTCTGAAACAGTCTATTACTACTGATTATCTCAATATTTTAACTTGAAATTTTTACGTTATACTCCTACCTTTATTCCCTCCCCCATCCCAATGGCTATTTTTGGAATTTTGTGGCATCTCTTTCTGCCCAAACATCCTCTTCTCTCCCCTTTCTCCTCCACCCCCCACCCCATTTATATACTCTCAGCTTCATTTAAAAGTATAGAATTTTATCATTATCATTTCCTTCCTTCTATTTAGCAGTGTTTGTATAGTGTCCTCTTGCTATAGAATATCATTGACTAAGTGGGAACTTCATGCCCATTTTGTGAACTGAACTCATTCTCATTTTTATTTTACATAATTACTTTTCAAGGTAATATATTAAAACATATTCTCACCAGGGGAAAATATACTTTTCTAGTTAATGTGCAGAGAGTATTGAGCACATTGTCATCTAAATTCATTACACTCACGTCTGTGATCAGGAAATGAGGCTACAAAAAGGGATCCTTGCATTTTGTTCTGTATAATTATTCTCACATTTTCTGTCTATTGAAAGATTTATTTGAGAAGAACTTTATGAGTTATGTGTGTTCTTTCTTCCACACTTAATAGACGTATATAAAATACAAGATATACATACTCACTTGATCATCTGTTGTCACATGTTGCTGTGATTTTGTCTGATTTCCTCCAAGGAATGTCATGAAATTAGGGCAATAAATGTCAAATTAATAAGATTAGCATTCTTGATTAAACTGGAATCCATTACTGCCACATTTATCATATCTATGCTAACCATTTTAGTAGCCATTTATATTGTAGCTCTAAATGTAGATGCAGACTATAGTATCGAGTTAAATTATTTTAATCTTTATAAACGTTTGTACTCAATTTATCACAATATTCAGAAAACAATGATACATAAATTTTATTGATGGCAAATTAATGAAATCTAGTGCATGTTGTATATACAGGGTGTCCCAAAGGTTTTAGTGCACTTTTAAGCTTAAATTTGTACTTTTTTTTTTTAATTTTAACCTAACTTAGGGAGGCAGAAATAATAGCACTTAAAAAAAAAAAGAATCAGTATTAAAAAGCAGTGACACGCTATAGCAAAAAAAAAAAAAAAAAAGACATGCAACTTACGTATATAAGTCCTGTGATACTATTTGTTCTATTTCCTTTCTTTTTTTCCTTTGAAATTGAATTTGGCTGTGATTGCTAGAAATTCCTGCAGAATGATAACTGATTTGCATTATAAGGAAAAGTTATAAAAGTCTGTAGAATAATTTTTGCTCATATTTAAATTTACCTGAGATAATTTCAGACTATTTTCAGTGGCAGAATATTTATAGTAGTGAAGACTTTTAATAGGAACTCCTTCTCCTCCCCATTGAACAGTTTTTAAAAAGAAAACTCTCATAATAAATATACATAATTCAGCAAAAAAAAAATCCTGTATTGGCCATGTCCAGAAATGTATGCCTCCTTGTCTGTTTTAAATGTCACCTCTCTGATAAGAGCTGATTGGAGTCATTTTTTCCCTTAGACTTCTGGACTGGAGGTTTATCATTGCATTGATCAGAGTTCTAAAGTCTTTCGGAAGGGATTTTCTCTATAATGTCTTTGTCATTGCTTGAATTGTTCGCCTTGCTCTGCTCAAAACACTCTGCATCACTTCATAAAGGTCTTGCTGCTTTCCTCTGAAACTGTCCATTTGTTGTTTCTTGTGGCTTAGTATTCCATTTTATTCATATACCGTAATTTGGTTAGCCATTCCAATAAGTGTGCACCCCTTTAATTTTAATTTTAAGTTTTCTGCTACTCCGAAAAGAGCTGCTATGAACGTTTTTGTTCCTGTGGGTCTTATTCCTTGTTTTTTGATCTGTTCGGGAGTGTAAGCCTAATAGTGGTATAGCTGAGTCAAAAAGTAACTTTGGGAGCATAGTTCCAGATTTGATGCTTTAGTCTTTAAAGGAATATAGAAAAGCTTCAATTTTAGGGACTGGACGTGTAACTGAAAAATAATTTTTCCCAAGTGAAATTTTGAAAAAAATCATGTATTTGTGTGTTCTCCCCCCCCCCCCACCCCAGACTTACCTATGTTTTCTTAATCACCATAGAGTAAAGAAAGGATGGAAACAGAAGACACTGAGCAAGTCAGGGCTTGGGGATAGTCATTTATTTAAGAAATATACGTATTTGGTAAATTTTATGTAATAAAAACTAACATCTCTGCCAGCGTATTTCAGTCAGCATGACATATTTGAAGGGGGAAAATTATCAACTGTACAAAGAATTATACTCTCTGGAAAACCTATAGGCATATGAGACTTTAGTGTTAACGACTTTAGCAGTGCCCAAATAGATCCTCTTACTAAGGAAAAGACATCTATCTGTCTTATATAATGCTAACATCTGGGCAGCCGACTGGGCTTATTGCTGTATGTGGGATATAATGAATATTCGTTACTGATAAGCTTTTACAGTTCTACCCCCCTCTCTTGCATGTACAGTAAAGATGAAGAAAGGAAGTGCTGCTTAGGAGCGTCTTTTATTTAAATGCTTTTCTTCCAGAAAGTCTCCAAGGCTGTTTAGCATTGTGGAATTTTGTGTGGAAGAGTCTAAATAGATTTCTTAAATAGACATTGTTTGCTGAATGGATTTTCTGCTGAAAAGTTTTTGCTTATTCTCTGAGCAGAGGAGAAGGGAACGTTCTCTTCTTAAAATAGGAGAGAAGTGGATGATACTTCAGGATGTTTTCAAAGTTTTGTAGTTTGAAAGAAAGGAAATCTCAGAATCAGATGAGGCCCTTTGGCTTATTAATTATCACTCCTGTTCACAGAGATGGAAAGGAATCTGGGATTCCATTCTGATTCATTTAAAGTCTTCTTTATGATGTTCCTTGCAGTGATTGGATGATTTTGTTTATAAGTAGGATTCAGTTCAAACAGGTCACATCTGCTGCCTTCATCCCTAAATGACTCTATCTAATGGACCTTGAGAAAGGTCCAGTCCAAATGGGTAGTTGGTTAAGGAAAAGGGAAATTTAATCATTAATAATCGGGAACTGTATTTCCCAAATATATTGAGAAAAGTAAGAAAAATCACACCCCCAGTTAAGTCTCTACAGTGTTCACATTTGGAGTGCTGATTCAAGAAAATGGAGGAGAGACTAAAAGAAAATGATTAGGTGGGATTAAAATTCCCCATTCTTTTATCCCTTCTTCAGGGAAAGAGTAAATGAAATTAATAAATGTTACAAAGTAAACAAATAGGCCTCTTCAGAGAAGATAAGTTCTCTTTTACTATGTTAGATATTACTATAATTAGTAATTCAAATTATATACATATATAAACTCAAACATTTTATAGAGCTCACATAGAATAGTTACCCCCACTTAGAATGAAGTTGCATTTCTACTCAAGGGATGAGTTAATTCATTTTTAGCAGTTTTAAAGTTAAATAACTTCAATTCAATATTTAGAGCAAGAAAATGGTAAGACTTCCATATGCTGGTAATTGTTCCCCAAGATAGCCATCGATTTTATGTGTTAATGGAAAGGGTTCATGGAATTGTTCATGAACCAGGGAATTGCCATCAGACTCCGCTCCTAGAATAGCTAAGCCTGAAGAGGTCTGCATATGCATCAGTATTCTGAGATAAAATATTTACCTTATAAACAGTAGCCTAAATAGCTAAGCCATTTTCACGTGAAAAGTGGCCAGGCGATTATGCATTAGTGAAATACATTCGATAGTTATGTAAGTTACTTAAGAACCAAGATGCTTTGCTTTTATTTTTGTGCAGCAGTTACATTCAGTAGGGAAGAATTTATGTCAGAAGTCTTAAAGAAATATTTCTTTCAGGGATATGAATTAGATAAAGTATTTTGTTCATCAGGCTGTTAAAAATTTCTACAAAGTTATATATTTACCAGTGATTCTCACAGTATTAATTGATTAATTTTATACATGTTTTTGTTTTGATATAACAATTGCCTCCCAATTAACCTGATGCATCATTGTAATTTCCCTTTAACAAATTAGCAAAAATGTTTAATCTAACGGTTGGAACATTTCATTTACCATAAATTGTGTTTAAACATCAGTCATCTGGAACCATTGTTGGCTCTCATTGAATTCTGTTGTCTGTTAGTGTTATCTTCATTTATGTTATTGTAGTCATTGTGGGTATGTATTCTTCTTCTGGTTACGCCTTTTTTCTTCTACATCAGTTTCTAGGAGCCTTCCTATGGCAAGTCTACAAGCCTTAGCCAGTTCCCAAGTATTTGATTGTGTCGTATAGTTTTAAAATGAATTTTTATTTTTTTCCTCCTAGTTTTTGTTGATAAGATAGAAATCTGATGATTTTTATGGATTTATTTTGTATACTGCCACTTAATGAGGCTATTAATCATCTTAATTAGTTTCTTCATTGATTCTCTAGGGTTTTCTAAGTAAATCATCATATTATCTGCATAGAATACTTTTGCCTCATCTTTACCAGAGTTTATTCTCTTAATTTCTTTTTTTGTCTTAATTGCTTTAACTCGCATGTCATATCTGTTTTTTCTAAATATTGTGGAAAGGCAATGATTATCTTATTTTGTAAAAAGCAACGTCTGTCTCTAGTGGCATAATGATATTTGGAAGGGGTGTTTTTTATGTGATTAGCAATGTTCGTTGCTTTCCTAATGTTGAACCATCCTTGCATCTCTGATATAAACCCAACTTGGCCATAATGATTTGGGAGCTGTATTGTTGTTTCTTTGCTAAAATTGTATTTGAATTTTTGCATCAATATTCATTAGTGACATTAGTCACTAGTCTTTTTCAGGTTGATTCCATTGATTTGTTTGCTATGGCTATATTTATTGATAAAAAGAGTTTGGGGAGTTTAGTAACAGGAACGTTGTAGCATAGGAGTTAATTTCTCTTTAAATTTTTGATAGAATTTACACATAAATCAATTTACATTTCTGAGACTAGATTGTTTAGGATCCTGGTTTCATGTTTTGTTAATTTGGGGATTATTTATTTTCATAGCTATGCATTTTCTTTATATTCTGAGTTTTGCTAGGTGTGGTAGTGCATACCTCTATTCCTAGCTACCAAGGAGACTAAGACTGGTGGATCTCTTTAGCTTGGGAGTTCTAAGGGGCAGTGGGTCATGATAATCAGATGTCCACACTAAATTTAGCATTTAATATGGTAAGTACCCCAGTAGTGTGAAACCACCAGATTGCTTAAAGTGGGATTAGCTAGCCCAGATCAGAAATGGACTAGGTAAAAACTCAGGTGCCAGTCAGTGCTGATATGAGGGGCACCTCTATTTCCAAGATTGGAAGACTTAATCTGTAAGAAGAAAAAGAAAAGAAAGAAAATATTCTCAGTTTTATTGGCAAGTAATTGGACACAATAATTTATAATACTTTTATTTATTTATCTTTATTTATTCTGATTTAATTTTTTTTTATTTAGGCAATCTAGTTTTCCTTTCACTTTTTTTTAAACTCGATTGGCTGTTTATCAATTTTTGTCTTTCTAAAAATAGTTCTTTATCAATTCAGTAATTTTTGTTTTTTCTTTTTCCTTATTTCCCATTTAATTTTAAATATTTCTTTTGTGCTTTTTAAGGCTTATGGATTTGATTTTTAAAATTTTAAACATTACATTATTAATTTGTTGATAATCTTTTTCCTATTTTATTAGTATGTGTTTTCACAGATACAAATTTTCCTTTGATTATTACTAGCTGCATCTTATAAATTTTGTTATACTGTTTTGCTATTATAATTTTTAATGCAATCATTTATTGTATTGTTCTTTGACCCACTCATTATTTAGGATGCTATTAGTCTTTTTTTAGGTGTGTATCTTTAGTTCATTTTTCCTTTATTGAGTACAGCTTTTACTGTTTTATAGCATGTAAAAGAGATACTTGATATTTTTTCCTTTCTATATTTACTAATGGATTTTTATGCATATAGTTTTAGTGCTACAAAATAAACATATTCTTTAATATTACCTTTCTCTAGTTTTATTTGAGAGATAACTCTGCAATTGTCACACCTGTCTTCACTCATATTGTAATACCTTTTGTGACCTGTTCCCTTTCCCAACCAGCCATCTGGATGCTTCAGCTGTAGTTACTGGGGCTGCCTGCAAAGTTTGCAGTTGGAGCTCTGGAGTGTTTACATATGTCAACTTAATGGGAGAAGGAGGGAATTATAGAATGGTGTTACCCAATTAGTTTCTCTTGCTCTCCATAAGTGGTAAATCTACTCCTCTCTTTTTCATGAAATCTGCTGTTTTAGAAAGATTTTTCCATTATTATTTACTCTCTAGTCTTTTAACAGGCCTTTTTAGGAGCTCTAAGTAACAGAAAGGGTAGAAGGTGGGCAGCAGTAAGCTCCTCTCAGATCCTCCACTTAAAAGGCTCCCAGGGCAACTGTCTCATCATTTCCCATGTAGCCACACTCTCCTAGACTTCATCATGTCCCCCATTGATTACCTTTCTTCTCTTTTCAGTTTCTTTCTCTCTTTCTCTCTCTCTTTCTCCCTTTGTTTCTCTTTCTTTCTTTCTCTCTTTCTTTCTTTTTTTCTTTTCTTTCTTCCTTCCTTTCTCTTTCTTTTTCTTTCCTTCTCTCCTTCTTTCCTTTTCTCCTTCTTTCCTTCTTTCCCTCTCTCCTTCTTTCCTTCTCTCCTTCTTTCCTTCTCTCCTTCTCTCCTTTTTTCCTCCTCTCCTCTCCTCTCCCCTCCCCTCCCCTCCCCTCCTCTCCTCTCTTCCCCCATCAGATTGTGAGTTCTTAAAGGGCAGGTCTTTCTTTAAATGCCTAGTACTTGACACAGTGCCTGGTAGATGCTTATGGCATCTGGCATGTGGCAGACTGGAAGAATAATAGCCTCATAGACAATAATAAAGAACTTAGGAAGAGGGGAGGGTTTAGAAATACGATGAGTTCAGTTTTGTCCATGTTGAGTTAAAGACCTTTCTGAGACATCCAGCTTGAAATATCTAGTAGGCAAATGGTGATTGTGGACTGAAGCACAGAGGAAAGCCTGGGACTGCATATATAACTCTCTGAGCCATCTGATGATAGGTCAACCATGGAAATGATAAGATTATCAGACAACCCTCAGTCTTAGCAAAGTAGTAAGTTTATCTGCAGAGTGAATAAAATGAAGTTGGCATGAAAGGGTGTTTGGTTTTAAGAAGTGTCCAGAAATGCAGACTAGCCATGGTAGAAGATTCAGTGTTAAGTCCAGTGATGATAAAGAGGATTGTTAAGTAGTGGTGAGGGCTCAGTTGAGTTGAGTTGAGTTAGCTTGAATTTGTAGGATACCCATTTGTTAATTCAATAATTATTTATTAAAACCTACTATAAACTTAGCCTATAGTAAGAGGTGCTGAAAGTAATGCAAAAGAAATCATAAACATTATTCCTGACCCTGAAGGAGCTTATGGTGTAGTTTCACTCTTCTGAAGCATCCAACTCCAAATTGAACATTTAACAGATGACACTGTGACTGAATGGTAATAGAATTGAATGATACAGGCTTTGAAAATTGGGCATATTACTTATATCAGTCCATTAAATAAAGATTCTGAGGGTATGTTTTCTGGATGAGGACTGAACTATCATATTAGACAAATTGCTTTGCCGACCAAAAAATAATAATTAAAAACAACAGCAGTACATTTACACAGAACATCTAAGATTTGAAAAGCATTTACCTCCCCGTGCTATGAGGTAAATCATAAGAATATGTACTACCACCCACCAAATTGAGAAAGTTATCACTATCATCAGGTGAGATAATATTTGTAAAGTGCTTCTAGAGTGCCTGGCACATGGTAGACGCTAAATAAATGCTTATTCCATCCATCTATCCCAGTGTTATTGGATAACAGATTTTTTAAAACTTTAATACATTTTTATATATTTTATTAATTTTTTTACATGTAATTGAGAAATATTTAACAGTAATTTTTTAAAAATTTGAGTTCTAGCTTCATGCCAAACACTTGACACTTACCAGCTGTGTGACTATAGGCAAGTCACTTAACCCCAATTGCCTCAAAAATAGTTAAAAATATGGTTTAGTTCTAAATTGTCTCCCTCCTGGCAACTTCTCCCTTACTCCTTGAGAAGGCAAACAATATGATATCAGTTATACTTGTGAGGTGATGCAAAATATTTCCATATTAGCCATGTTGCAGAAGAAAATACACAAACACTCACATGCACACACACCAAGAAAAACAAAGAAAAATTTAAAAGTATACCTCAATATGCGGCCAGATTTCATGAGTTCTCTCTCTGGAGGTGAGTAGCATTTGTCTGGATCACAGATTTAGAGCTAGAAATGACCTCCCCTAGTTTATAGATAAGAAAACTGAGACCCAGAGGTTAAGTAACTTGCCCAGGCCACTAGTAATAAGTAACCCTCTTTCTACTTCACAGGAGAGGTCAGTCCTCTCTGTCCTGGGCCATAGAGTATTTGTCACATTGCCTCAGTCTTAAATGAAGTAGATGTTTGCTTGTTTTGGTGTGATTGTAGGGTTTAATAAGCTACCATTTTACCCAAAATAGCTTCATCAGCCTATCATGATGCCTGGCATTTCCAATATCAGATTTACCCCTTTAGTTTAAAGGTCTTATTTATCTCTGTAAGTTCCCAATTGAAACACTCATGTTTTACTTAGAAGTAACATATTCATTGTTATCAGTAATACTGTTTTTAACCTAACTGAACTCTTAGTAAATGGGACAGGTAAATGTTTAAGTCAAGTGAGGGTAAAATGCCCTTCCTAGAGACAGTGGCTGACTGATCTTGGATGGGGTAACAGTGAGGGACCTGGCCATTCGGGGAGCAAAAATAAGGATGCTCAAAAGGAAGTGGGAAGACACTAGAGACAAATTTCAAAATTATGCTTAGGGCCATGATCCTGTGATAAAATTGCCAACTGCTTCCCACCCTAGATCCCAAGAAATACAGCCTCGTAAATAGACACCTCTTCTAATGGCTAGTGTCCTCCAGTATAATCTACTCTGGAGTGACAGGAAACATGTTATGGTGGGCGTTTGAATATAATCTGTTTTTCTCATTTCTATTTCCCTTTTTCCTTACACGGAACTTATTATTTAACCTTAATATGAGAGATGATATCATAAATCCAGACTAAAACTTATTTAGAGATGAAGTAAGAAGTTGGATGTATTAAACATGGGCTTTTATTCTCTTTAGAAACTCCTTTTATATGATGTGATCCTTACCTATATTTATTTTTAATATCATGCCATAATTTACCATTTTTGTTTTACGTATTTTCTTGCTTACAGTCAGGTTGAACTGCTCAGGATTTCCATAGCTTCTGGCCAACTAAAGTGGCGTACCCTTTTGGAGTATGCTGGTTTATTTCTCTTGACTGATAAACATAACCCAACTGTGCTCACATTTCTGATCAAAAGTGGGAATGAGTACTACTTAAAGGCAAATAATCTATGCACCTCCCACTGAGTGTGATAAATGCTTAGACTCTATGGAAGAATAAACAGTCATCATTAGCATTTGTACTGCAGTTCACATTAAATGCTAAATCATAACAGTTGTTTAGCAAAATGAGTTTTCCTTTGAGGAAGGCATATTTTCTATTAGGAAACATCTTTAATATTTAAAGACATATTTTGGATAAAAATTAAATTGGCCCTTACTTTATATTTGTTTTTAAGTTTAAAATAAGGAACCATATTTTTAAAGACAGTTTACCTTATTTGTTATCCAGGTGATGTTCATTCATTTTGAGATGTTATTTGTGGAAATAGTTGAATTTAATAATTTATTTCCCAATTGAAACATGATCAGTCAGAAATATCTTGTTGTTTTGCTGATAGTCAAAAAGCATTGATTAGACAAAGCATATGCTTAGGCACTATGATAGAAGCTGAAGATGCAAACAAAGAAAGTCCAAAAAATAAAAATTAAAAGACCCTGCCCTAAAAGAGCCCATATTCTAATGGGGGAGACAACATGTAAGTAATCAGATACATACAAGATATGTACAGAGTAGATGGGAGGTGATCTGAGGGCGGGGCCTTCGGCAGAAATCGAGGTAGGAGCTGAAGGAAACAGGGAAACTCAGAAGCAAAAGTGAAGAGAAGGCATTTCAGATGCAGGGACAGCCAGTGATTAGACACTGAAATGGCGTGTCATGTTCAAGGGACAGAAGTATGCCCGTGTAGCTAGATTGGAAAGTACAGAGGAGGGTAATGGTAGGTAGAAGCCGGGTTATGAAAAGCTTTCAGTGCCAAACAGAGGAGTTTATATTTGATCTTGGATTAAATGAAAAGCCACTGGAGTTTATTGAGTAGAGGTCTGGCATGGTCAGACCTGCACTTCAGGAAAATTACTTTGGAAGCTCCTGTGAATCATTGATTGGAGGGGGAAGGGATTGGAGGCAGGGGCCCAACCAGAAGCTGTTGGAGTGGTACAGGTTTCAGGTGAGGAGAGTGTGCAAGGGAAAAGATGGGACTGTTTATAAGAGATATTGCAATGGTAGAGACAAAGCTTGGCAGCAGATTGGGCAGGTGGAGTGAGTGCCAGAGAGAAGTCAAGGATGACAGTAAGATTGGTGGTGCCCTGGACAGTAATAGGGAAGTTTGAAAAAGGGGAGCGTTTGGGGGGAGAGACAGTATGCTGTGTTTTATATGTTGAGTGTGAGATACCTAGGCGACATCCAGTTTGAAATATCCAAGAGGCGGTGGCTGATGCTAGTTGGGAGCCCAGGAAAGTTCATAAGGTGGATTTTTATGTCTGGGAATCTGTACATAGATATGATAATTAAACACACAGAACTGATAAGACCACAAAATGAGGTAAGACAAAAGGAAAAGAGGGCAAACATTAGATGTGGCAGTAGACATGACAAAATAATCATCTTAAGAAACATGAAAGGAGGGGCAGAGTAAAAACAGTGACTTGTTTGAGCTCTCCCCCAAATCCCTCCAAATACCTATAGAAAATGGCTCTAAACAAATTCTAAAGCAGCACAACTCACAAAAAGACAGAGTGAAACAAATTTCCAGCCCAAGACAGCCTGGGTGGTTGATCAGAAAGGTATATTGAGCTGGGCTGGGAGAGGAAAGCAATTCGGCATGGGCGCGCAGGCAACTGTGGTGGTTTCCAGACCTCTCAACCCATGAACGCCAAAGACAACTTAGAAGGTCAGTGGGAAAAGTTTGTTTCTATGACGGTGAGAGAGGAGCGTGGGGTCCAGGCCCCATTCCTTGGGGAGGTGGCTGCTTCCTGAGCTTCTGGCCCACAGACTGAGGGGGAATCCAGTGGCTGATTGGAGGGGGGATTGCGGGGATCTCTTTGCTAGTGCAGGATTCTCTTGCTTTGCCTGTGCTTGGATCTGGGTCACAGTTCTGAGTGGCGGTCCTGGGGCAAGGAGGAGTGCTAGTGTGGTGGAGCTTGTAGTGGCTGTGGAGAGGAAACCCTCATCACAGTTCCTAGACAGAAAAGAGAGCTTGTGGTCACTCATAGACCAGAGCACAGGCAAGGAAAGGAGTAAACACCTCGCCCTTGATCATAGCACCTTGGAAGAACTGAAAATTTACAGGTCCCTAGAAGTGTCTCTGAAAACAGCTGCACAAAATCCCTGAAGCTTGGGACAGTACATTCTCCACACTGGAAACAGACTCCTACCTTAACAAAGAGTCTATAACTCAAGTAATTGACTGAGATCATGAGCAAGCAGCGCAAAAAGAGTCAGACTATATTATCTTACTTTGATGACAAAGAAGATCAAAACATACATCCAGAAGAAGACGACGAAGCCAAAGCTCCTACGTCCAAAGCCTCCAAGAAAAATACGAATTGGTCCCAGGCCATGGAAGAGCTCAAAAAGGGTTTTGAGAAGCAAGTAAGAGAAGTAGAGGAAAAACAGAGTGATGCTGAAGGAGACCCCAAAAAATACTGAAGAAAATAACACCTTAAAAAATAGACTAACCCAAATGGCAAAAGAGGTCCAAAAAGCCAATGAGGAGAAGAATGCCCTAAAAAGCAAAATTGGCCAAGTGGAAATGGAAGTCCAAAAGTTTACTGAAAAAAATACTTCCTTAAAAATTAGAATGGAGAAATTGGAAACTTGGGACAATTTGAGAAATCAAGGCACTGTAACACTATGAAAAAATAGAAGAGAATGTGAAATATCTCATTGGAAAAACAACTGACCTGGAAAATAGATCCAGGAGAGAGAACTTAAAAATTATTGGAGTATCTGAAAGCCATGATCAAAAAAAGAGCCTAGACATCATCTTTCAAGAATTATCAAGGAAAACTGCCCCGATATTTTAGAACCAGAGGGCAAAATAGAAATTGAAGGAATCCACCGATCACCTCCTGAAAGAGATCCCCAAAGGAAAACTCCTAGGAATGTTGTAGCCAAATTCCAGAATTCCCAGGTCAAGGAGAAGGTATTGCAAGCGGCCAGAAGGAAACAGTTCAAGTACTGTGGAAACACAATCAGGATAACACACGATTTAGCAGCTTCTACATTAAGGCTCCGGTGGGCATGGAGTATGATATTCCGGAGGGCAAAGGAGTTAGGACTGCAACCTAGAATCACTTATCCAGCAAAACTAAGTATAATCCTTCAGGGTAAAAAATGGTCATTCAATGAAATAGGGGACTTTCAAGCATTCCTGTGGAAAAGACCAGAGCTGAATATAAAATTTGACCTTCAAATACAAGACTCAAGTGAAACATGGAAAACGTAGACAGGAAAGAGAAATCATAAGAGACTTATTAAGGTTGAACTGTTTACATTCCTGCAGGGAAAGGTGATATTTGTAACTCATGAGTCCTTTGTCAGTATTAGGGTAGAGGGAAGGAAAAAATTATATGTATGTATAGATAGATGGAGGGCACAGGGTGAGTTGAAGATAAAGGGGTGATACCTGGAAAATAAAATTAAGGGGTGAGAAAGGATTATACTGGGAGAAGGAGAAAGAGAGAAATAGAATGGGGTAAAATATCTCACATGAAACAGACAAGAAAAGGCTTTTACAGTGGAGGGCAAATGGGGGAAGGTGAGAGGGAATGAGTTAATCTTATTCTCATCGGATTTGGCTTAAGGAGGGAATAACATACACAATAGGGTATGGAAATCTATTTTACCCTACAGGAAAATAAGGGGGGAAGGGGACAAGAGAGCAGGGGATTGATAGAGGGGAGGGCAGATTGGGAGAGGGGATAATCAAAAGCAAACCCTTCTGAGGAGGAGCAGGGTCAAAAGAGAGAATAGAATAAATGGGGGGGGGTAGGATAGGATGAAGGGAAATATACTTAGTTTTTCACAACAAGACTACTATGGAAGTGTTCTGCATGACTATATATCTATAACCTGTATAGAGATGCTTGCCTTTTCAATGAAGGTGGGTGGGGAGGGAGGAAGGGAGAAAATGTGTAACCCAAAGTTTTAAAAACACATGTTAAAAATAAAAAAATTTTTTTAAAAATCTTAAAAGGAACAAACATGGAAAACAAGGGGAGAGCAATTTCACGAAAACCCAGAGAGGAGAAAGACCATCCAGAAGGACAGTTATCTACAGCTGTGGGGAGGTTAAGAAGGGTGAGGATTGAGAAAGGATGTTGGATTTGGCAATTAAAATAACTAGTAATTTGAAAGAGAACAACTTCCCTTGAATGATAAGATTGGGGGCCAGACTGCAGACTTAGAACAAGAGGACAGGAAGTGAAATGTCTGACGTAGGTGGCTGTCTAAGGAAGGCAAGGGGACAATCGTAGCTGGAATGGTAGCATCAAGAGAGTCTTCTGTTTAGGATTATAAAAAGGCAGATAAAGGAGAAAGTGTAGTGATTTACATAGCAAATGTTAACGTTTGGTTGTTTATGAATGATTTTTATCATGGAAAGCATTTTATAGAACTGAAGTGATCAGTCTAGCAATTTTGACTAAAGAAAAATCTGTTGACCAAATGAATTTAAAACTAACACCAGCAAATGCATTAAAAGGTATGTCCATCAAAAGCTGTGTCCTTTCCTAATTAAAGCAACAGCACAAAACCCCTATGAATCTTGTGTTTTGATGTTGTTCAGTTGATTTTCAGTCATGTTAGACTCTTCTTGACCCCAATGCGGGGTTTTCTTTGCAAAGATACTGGAGTGGTTTTCCATTTCCACTCCAGCTTGTTTTACAGATGAGGAAACTGAGGCAAACGATGACTTGCCCAGAGTCACACAACTAGTAAGTGTCTAAAACCTGATTTGAACTTGGGAAGATGAGTCTTCCTGACTCCAGCCAGACCTGGTGTTCTGTGCACTATGGCATCACCTAACTGCCCCCATTTTGAAGTATAGGGGATGTTATCTCATCTGACCTTCCTATGCCCCTTGTATATTGCAAATGCAAGTGTCCTGTGTGTTGGTACTATGCTGGTTAAAATCTATAAAGAAGTCAGTATGAGTTACCTAGACTAACTAAAAACTCACTCGTCATTCTTTTCCTAAATTCTGTAAAACAGACTGCTGCCTTCCCCTTCCTATTCCATCTTCTACACACTTGACAATGTAATTTTTCTGTAACAGGTCTACCCACGTTACTCCATGCTCAGACTCCTTCAATGGCCTCCCATTTCCCATGACAATATCCCCAAAGTGGGAGCCATCTCCAGCACTAAGAGGTGTGGGTGAGATCAGCCAGTCAACGTGTGGAAAGATGGTTCCATCCCACCCTCACCCAAAATAGCCGCTTGTGGGGTTCATCTACCATAAGCACACCTGTCCGTATTCGACACCACGCCCCGACTCTGCCCCCTCCCTTTACTGTGTAAGGTCCCATTTCCCCCTTCCTGTGCTAGGCATCAACCTGGCTGTCCACATCAGCAGCTGGGCAGTTGCCACTGGAAAAATTCCTACCCTTTCCAACATATCCACATTCCCATTGGTAAATAGTGCTACTTGAATAATAGGCCAAAGAATTGGAATTTTTAATCTTCTTTTTCTTATTCGGATGTTTAATAATAATAATGGCAGTTTTTTCTTTGTGACTCATTTTTATAATTTCACCAATACAATATTTATAGCTTTTGCTTATTTTTGGTTTCCCATTGTTTTTACCTGCACCTGGAACATGAAGAAATTTGATTTTGTTAATTATAGGGAAAATGTTGATGCGTTTTAATTTTTCATTTGAATGCCTAAAGAGATGCACCCAGGGTGCATTATGGCAGGACCTGGGACAATTTTATAGCCAAACTATGTGAGAAGTAGGAGCACAAGAGTTTAGTTTTTATTGTTGTTAGAGCTGGAAGAATTCACGAGGTGAATTTTGTCAAGTGGTAGATAACTGTCCGGCTTCTCAGCTTAGACTGAAATGCTGAAAACTAGGCCAGGCAAAAACATAGTGAATTTAAAGGACAGTAAATTTCAGACAAATGAGAAGGAAGGCTTTTTCATTCAAGTCTAGATAAAGAGAGGAACCATCTGCTTAGGAAAAAAAAAATGATCCTTTTGATTTAGGACACAATGCCCTTTAGTCAATTGTCATCTTCACAATGTTTGCTTTGTACTTAAATGTCTATGTGCACCACACAAATCAAAATAAAACAGGCATTGTCTCTACCCTACAGTAGCTAACATTCTTTTTTTATATTTAAGAAATCATTTATATCAACCTTCTGTTAGACATACAGAAAGATTGTCATTAGTGATTAGTCTTACATGTCAAAAATTGCTGAGAAACCTAGAAAATAATTTTTCAGAAAATAGCTTTCAATCATCAACCAACACCATACACATATACTCCTATAAGTTCCAAATGGATAAGCAATTCAGATATAAAAGGTCACATCATTTTAAAAGATTAGAGAAGAATAGGAGATCAAGGTTAGGAGAAATTGAAAATCATGCAGAGGATAAAGGATAATAGAGAATTCTGATTCTAGGGATAGTTTCTAGTTCTGTGATTTCATGGTTGTAGGGAACTCCTAGTGAGGAACTTCTACAACCAGTGCAAGTCAGCCCCTTCTCTATAATTTAAAGGGCTTGCCTAGGGGTCATGCCAGTGACCAGTTTGTGTCATAGCTGGGTCTTGAACCCTCATCTTCCTAGCTCTTATACCAGCTTTCTACTTTCTACATCAAGCTGCCAGTAACAGATGAAATAAAATAAACTTTGCAGAAACAAAATCTGTACAATTAGAGTAAGAAGAGAAGCTCTAGATGTGTTAGGGCGGGGAGCAGGAAGGGATTGCATCACATATTTCTGTTAAGGTCCTATATCCAGATTAATGCAGGCATGTAAGACTAGAACTCCTTCCCTGATAGATTTATGATCAAAAGATACGAAGAGTTTTTGAAAGAGTATATGCAAACTACCTACAAATGTAAGGAAAAAAAATCATCCAAATTATGACTAACAGAATTTAAACAGCAATGGGATACTACTGTATTGACATTAAATTGGCAATGACTGTAAATATGTAAATACTCCTTGTCAGAGGGGTTATTGGAAGACTGTGACTCTATTAAACACTTCTAGAAATGAGAAATGCCACTAAATTATTCATACGCTTTGACCTGTTTAGCCCACTGCTGGAATTCCCTATGAGGTCAAAACAGCAAAAAAAAAAAAAAAAAGTACAAACCAAAGTACCCATGGTGGCACTTTTTGTAGTATAGTAGCAAAAATCTAGAAACAAAGTATGTACCCATTGATTTGGAACAAATCTGGATATGTATGACTGTAATGGCATATTATGTGATAAGGAACAACGAATATGAGTAATGCAAAGAAACATAGTGAAACTTGAATGAACTAATGCAAAGAAAACAGAACCAGGACAACAATATATACATCTGCTATAATAATGGAAATTAAGTCAACGCTAGTAAGCATCAGAGTTTCTGGCATTAGAATTTTGGACTGAAGATGACATCCTCCTCCTCCTCCTCCTCATCATCATTGTTGTCGTCATCATCATCATCATCATCATCGTCTTCATCATCCTCCCCCCTTCCTCCTCCTTCTCCTTATCATCATCTTCATCATCATCATCATCATCACCACTAACATACAGCGCCCACTGTGTGCCAAGCTTGTGCTAAGCACTTTACAATTATCTCATTTGATCTTCATGGCAACCCTAAGAGGTAGGTGGCATTATTTCCCCCATTTTACAGATGAGGAAACTGAGGTAAACAGGTTAAATGACTTGCCCAGAGTCACAGCTTGTAAGTGTCTCAGGCCAGATTTGAACTCAGGTCTTCCTCAGTCCAGGCCTGGCGCTCTGTATGCTGCACCGCCAGCTGCTTAAGACATGAGACAAGAATCAGGAAGACAAGTGAGAAAGAGACTGCCTAGAACCATGATCAGTTTCTGCTGGAAAATGTACTTATAAGAGTAGGAGAGAAAAGATTAATTAATTCTTTAATTAATCAGTCAATCAGTTAATTAATATCGGAAGTATGTGAAGGAAAATGCAGGAGAACATGAAAACAGAACAATTTAGAAGAAGATCAGTCATAGGCTATATAGAGTATATAAATTTGTGGTTAAATCTAGGGTGATCAGATTTCCCATTTTGTCCCCAAATCCTAAGAAATATTTTAGATTTTTTTCTCAATACAGAAAAAATAATTTTTACTTTTCCAAAATGATTTCTTTAAATACTTTAATGTTTACATACCCAAATATATTTGTTTATCCTGTATAGCCTTTAGATTGTAAATCCTTAAGGGCAGGAGCAAGGTTTATACAACTTAAAATTGCTCTGTCTTTTGGTTTGCATGCCTGAATTACTGCGAATATTTTAAAATTTAACCCTGTGCATAGCTGTCTCAGGCTATGTGGCAGCTTGGTGGCGCCATAGTGCACAGAGCTCTGGACCTGGTGTGAGAAAGACTCATCTTCCTGAATTCACATCTGGCTTCAGACACTTACCAGCTGTGTGACCTGGGCAAGTTACTTAACCCTGTTTTGCCTTAGTTTTCTCATGCGTAAAAATGAGCTGGAGAAGGAAATGGCTAACCACTCTAGTATCTTTGCCAAGAAAACTCCAGTTGAGGTCACCAAGAGTCAGACACAACTGAAATGACTGAATAACAGAAGGGACAGTAAACCTAAATTAGAGGTCTAGTGGATAGAGTTCTGGCTTTGGAGTCAGGCGTACCTGCCTCAGAAACGAGCTTGGTTTCTTCACAAAATGAGCTACTTAGACTCCGTTGCCTTTGAGGTTCCTTCTAGCTCTTTATCTATCTTCTTATGAGTTTTAGTGGGTATCTTAATTAGCAAGTTAAAAGACAAGTAGATAGAGTCTTCAGAGGAAACCAGGAAGACCTGGGTTCAAATTCTACTTCTTACATAGATATTGACTATGTAACTGTGGGCAAGTTATTTAACCCATTGGTGCCTTAGGCAACACTCTAAGATTATAATTTGCAGAGAAGGTGCTGAGTTGCATTGGTAGAGAGTTCCCTGCACTAATGAAATCACAGTTCCTGTCCAGCAAAATAGCAAGTTAGTTTGACTGAAGATAGGTTTGATAAGGCTGTGGGCTTCATTCCTCTTTGTGGAGAGTTTGGGGATTCAGGCCTAAGAGTGTTAGATAAACTGATCAATGTAGCTTCTCTGTTTGCCTTGTCCTTGGGCAGTGATAGGGTTGTTAAAAAACAAACCAAAACCAAAAACCAGAATTGTAACATTTGTTAAAATACAGACTCCCAAAACGCCATGTGGATAAAGGGCAGCAAGACAAGTCGTTCTGATGTGAAATCCTACTAGCCTTTCTCCTCTTTGGAAAGAAGGGATATTCTAGGGTGAGAAATCCACAAGGGTGGTTCCATCTTCCAGGATGAGGAGGCCCCAGGTACTGAGGAAAGTTCCAGGATGCATAAAACAGCTATAACAGCAACATTGTGTGATAATCAACTCTGATAGATTTAGCTCTTCTCAGCATTACAGCAATGCAAGACAATTCCAAAAGACTCATGATGGAAAATGCTATCCACATCCAGAGAAAGAGCTATGGAGTCTGAATACACATTGAAGCATACTATTTTGACTTTTTTTCCTTTCCTGTAATTTCTGCCTTTTGTTCTGATTCTTCTTTTGCAACATGACTAATGGGGAAATATATTTAACATGATTGTACATGTATAACCTGTATCAGATTGCTTACTGTCTTGGGGAGGGAAGAGAGTGGAAGGAGAAAAATTTAGAACTCATCTTACAAAAATGAATGTTGCAAACTATGTTTACATATAATTGGAAAAAATAAAATGCTGTTAAGATTTAAAAAGGAAAGAAAATGTGAAAATAAATAAATTAATTTTCAAAAGAAAAAGAAAAAAACAGCTGAAGCATGCTTCTGAAGTCTGGAAGTCTACAGCATGCCATGAAAGCTAATGTTCACCTGAACCATGTGAAAAGGAGTCTGGCATCCAGAATGAGCAGGTTCCTGCAATGTGCTAACCTAGTCAGCTCGAATGACAAATTTCATTCTGGGCCCCACATCTTTCAAGAAGGTACAAGATGAACATCGAACAGAGAGCAGAATGGTGCAGGGCTTTTAACCTTGCCGTACGAGGATTGATTGAAGGACTGGGGAAAATACAGCCTGGAAAAGAGAAGACTTCAGGGAAACATAATAGTTGTCTTTGAATTAGAAAGATGGATTATCTTTGTCTAACTTGACCTCAAAGATCAGAACTAGAAGCAACAGGTGGAAGCAGAGAGGGAGGTTTTAGCTTGATGAGGGGAAAATTTCCTGACAGAGCTAGCTCAAAGTGGTATCGACTGCCCTTGGAGATGGAGTTCACGGACCAGAGGTAGAATCACTGATTGTGAGATTTTATGGGTGCGATGGAGCGGTTCCCTGCTTAGATATGAGTTGGAAGAGGCTAAAATATTGACTTTTGCATTGTTTCCAATTGGTGACTTGTAGGGATTCTTCCCAACAGCAGCATTTCATCTGGCTTCTACCTCTGGAATTAAAAAAAAAAAGTGTATTTTTTTATTTGGGCAATTACATTTTATGATACAAAATCAAAATTCTGTTTTACTTAAAAAAATTATGATTCTGACTGGTTTTATAGTAAAGGTTGGTATGCTTAATAAGTGACTGAACTGATTCCTCAGAGTGATGTAGCCTATATAATTGAATTGCTTCATTCACTTAAGGGTGTATAAAAATATACTGAGTCCATCACTTATGTGGTATAAATTAGTTAATACTAAATAAATGCTTTTTAACTGGTATCATTACACATAGTTCATATTATTTCCCATGCCTTGATCAGAAGGCCAGTGTAATGGACAATTGACTTCTTAAAATCTGCATTTTATATTCTTGGAGTGCAGGCTAGAACATCTCAAATAGTCTTAAGTAAAGTCTTCATTTAACATTTCTAAATATCTTACATATAAAACTTAAAACTTGTTTGCTTGAAAGATATTAACAATGATTTGGTGTCTAGTTTTGAACCTTGTGTAGTATCTTTATAATGCAGTAAATCCAGCTATACAAGTATCAAAAGAAACCCTCATCCCAGAGGCCTGGCTACTGCAAGTCAGTGTCCACCTGGAAGCAAAAGGAATAAGGAAGGCATCACATTATGGAACTGACTACCAGTGAGCTTTTTTCCCACGAGATCCAGTCTCCCAGTAGTCTGCTTTCAGAATCCTTTTATTTATTTCTCTCAGATACCGTAAGAATAAAACACTTTTTTAAACCATCATCTTCTGTACTTTAAAATTTATTTTCAGAAGAAAATGCCTCTTTCTGAGACTGAGGTCCAGCATACCTTTCCAGCTGCATTACACATTATTCTCCTTCATGCACTCTGCAGCCTCTCCCGACAGGCTTTGTTGCTGTCCTCACACATGACACCCCATCTCCTGTCCCTTTGCCTTTGCACTGGCACTCCCCTACGTCTAGAATACCCTGCTTCATGTCTTCCTCTTGGAATCCTGGCTATTTTTTTTTTTCAAAGTTCAGCTCATGGGCCAATAAGTTTATGAGGCATTTCTTTGTCTTTCCCGAAAGAATGTAAGCTCCATGAGGGCAGGGACTGTTTTGACTGTTGTTATGGATTTTTGTTTGTCTTTTGCCTCACACAGTGACTGGTATATGGTAGGCACTAAATAACTTATTTTCAGTTAATTGAAGGAAAAATGGAGTCTTTGTAGTGTTACCAGGTTGTTTCTCAACATGAAAGTTTTCAGTGTTGATTTTTGGTAGATAAACACTATTATAGGGTTAAGTGACTTGCCCAGGGCCACACAGCTAGTAAGTGTTATATGTCTGAGGCCGAATTTGAACCCAGGTCCTCCTGACTCCAGGGCCGGTTTCTATCCACTGTACCACCTAGCTGCCTCCCCCTCCCCCCATATTATATTCTTAAACATGATGGTTGTTATCTCATTTAATCCTTACAACTATTCTGTGAAGTACAGAGGAAGAATAATCACTGTCCCATGTTGTAGGTAAGGAAAATGAACAATGGTAAAGCGGAGCATCTTGGCTAAGACCATACCACTGGTGAATGTCAGAGGTGACATTTGAACCCGTGTCCTCTGGCTAATTCTTTCCTTTCTACCATAGCTGTATCCGTTACATGAACTAATTAAAAAGCCACAATTTCTGAATTGACAGTTTCCAGTCCAGCACATATTTGATAGATGTTTGCCCCTTGGTAATTATTAGTGAGAAATCTCGTTGTCACTTATTAGTAAAGTGTACTTTTTATGAATGCTCAAAACTTGGAATGTAGTTCATGACATAAAAGGTCAAGTATAAATGTCAGACACTAACATTTCTTTCATAAATCATGAATCAAACAAATGTTTTACTTCCCACATTGCTTGTAGAGAACAGAAATGATTTTTCCTTTACAAAAGCATTCACATTCATATCAGTAATGTCATCTTGTGCAGATGAAGATGTTAGACTGTTCATCCGGAAAGACCAAGCCAAGATGAGTCCCATGAGTGAATCTTTATGAAATTCAATGTTTTTTTAAAAGAAAGTTTGGAATTTTTTTCTTATATGTTGTAGACAATTTTTAATTTGAGAATTTAGATTAAAACTGTTATAAGTAATACTATGTGAAAGTATTCCTGCTACTATTAGGGTAGACCTATTTCAACAAGTTTTACTGGACTAAAAGAAATTCTTTCCTTTACATGTTCCATGTTTAAAAACAATAACAGTAATAATAACATTTATAACTAGTGCTTTAAGGTTTGCAGACCAGTTTACAAATATTATCCTCACAACAACCTGGGGTGGTGGTGGGAGGGTGCGAGTGTGTTATCTCTATTTTTTTATACAGATAAGAAAACTGAAGCAGACAGAGATTAAGTAAGTTGCCCAGAGTCACATAGTGAGTATGTATCTGAGTCTGGATTTGAGCTCAGGACTTCATGAATCCAGGTCCAGTGCTCCACCCACTTGCTAACCACAGGCATTTTGTGCTGTTAGTAGTACATGTTAATGTGATTGTGCTCATTTTCCATGACTTACTGTTAAAATATTTTTAAATTTCACGTTTTAATGAAAATATTTTTAAAGTCTAATCCCTGAACCACTATTTAGATTAAATGTTCAAAATCAGAAGCATAAGATCATACATCAGGTGCTGGAAGGGAACTCAGAAATCTAGCATGGCAAAATAATGTGGGTGCCCATTAAGTTCACATTGCTAATTGGGAGGGGGGTTTGACTCCATGAGCACTTTCCACTTACCTTTATAACCTTCGCAATATTGATTTTCTTGGTAAGTGAGTCCTGTGGCCTAAGAGTACTGATCACCCGATCGCAACTTGACATTGAGGATATTAGGACAAGATCCATCTGTTTCTTCTTTCTTTATGTAAAAGATGACTAATTTTGTTGGTCCAAAGTCTTATATATATCATAAGAGGTACAGTGGAAAAAGTACCAGATTGACACTCAGGGGGCCTTGATTCAGTTCCTGGCTCTCAACAAGTTACAATGAAGGAGTTGAATTAGCTGGCCTCTAAGAAGTTCCCTTCCATCTCTAAATCTATAATCCTATTATCCTAATGAACATAAAATTAGTTTCTCAGAGCCTAATAATAATGGACTCTAAAAGTATCATCAATTGACTTGTGTGTTCTTTTTAAAATTATACCCGTGAATACTTTCATTATAACTGTTTTGACTTTTAAAATGTTTTCTAAATCACTTCTCTGTTCTTTAGAACAAATTACTTCAAAGCCATTTTTGGACATTACAGTGCTTCATAATTCAGCAGACACAGTTTCAGAAATGAGTTTCCAGCATAGCTTTAAAAAAAGATATTTCTAATTTATTTGTCACAAGTTTGTTAGATTTTTCCACCAAGATTCCTTTAAAAGGAAATTAAGTAAATCCAAAGTTTTAGAGTTACTGAAATACTGAGAAGGATCATTCATTCTTTAATTAAAAAAAAATTATTCTCCAGTATCAGAGGATTATGACTTAGAATAGAGAGAATCATTCTATCAAATTTCCCTCACTTTATAAGTGAAGGAATTGAGGCCCAAAGAGGTTTGGTGATTTGCCTGCCCATGGTCACACAACCAAATTATTGCAGAGTCAACAACAAAACTCTGGCCTCCTTGCTCTCGGTCTTATGAGCTAGTTGGAAAAGTGGTGTATGCATACATGAAACAGAGAAGATTTTGGCAAGTGTGTGATAGTATAGGGAGAATTGAATACCATGATATTAAAGAAACACAAAATGGATAGTGATTGACTGGTTGTGGAAGGCTTCTTGGATGAGATCAGTTGGGTCTTGACATGTACCTTGAAGGAACAGGTGGATGTGAAACAGGGAAGATTAAGAGGGCATTTCAGCATGAGCACAGTCACAGAGCTGGGAAGGAGCAAGATGTATATGGGGAACAGTGAGAAAACCAACCTAGTAAAGTAGGATCTTATAATTGAAAAAGAAATTAAAGAAATACAGAAGGGCTAGTTGACCTGTGGTTAATAATAATAGCTAGCATTCATATAGTGCATTATAGGCATTTATATAGGAGTAGGTGGCTCAGTGGCCGGAGCACTGGGTCTGGCATCAGAAAGACCTGAGTTCAAATTCAGCCTCAGACACTAACTAGCTGTGTGACCCTGGGCAAATCACTTAACCTCTCTTTGCCTTAATCCTCTTAATCCACCGGAGATGGAAATAGCAAACCACTCTTTGCCATGAACAGCATTAGCGTGCTGTGGTCCACAAGATCATGACGTCAGAACAACTGAACAACTGAACAACAGCAATATAGTACTTTACAAATATTACATCATTTTATTCTCACAACAGCCTTGGGAGGTAGATGCTATTATTATCTACATCTTATGGAGAAAGAAACTGAGACAGACTAAGATTGTATGACTTGCCCAGGGTCACATAGTAATTATCCAGAGGCTGAATTTGAACTTGGGCCTTCTGATTCTATTCTGCCTATATATGCTATGTTATGAATACAATTGTCTGAAGGTCTTAAATGCTTTCCTAAGAAAGTCATTATATCTCTGGCATCCTATGATAGACCAATTTTCATTATCAAGTCACATTTCCAGTGTATTGATTTCAGTTGAACTAAAGCCTGCTTTTCCTACAGTTTATGAGTCTAAATAGTTTCCTTAGAGATGCTGCAGCAGGATTTGTGCATGTGTGTTTATGTATGTATGTATGTATGTATGTATGTATGTATGTATGTATGAGAAAATACAGGCATGTCCTGCCTAACCTTGTTCATTGGTTTTGAGAAAATATGAAATAGTAGCACATTCCTGCATGGCCAAAATATGGACTGTGTGACCTAAAGAGAAGCCTAAACGAAAACTAAGACTTTATTTGTTATGGTAATATTAACTCTGCCCCCTTTACTCCCACAATCCCCTTTTTCTATGCCTTGGAGACCTGGGATTTTTTCACCTGGCCAAGGTGACATTGAGGGGCAGCTGCAGCCACATTTAGCCCACTATGCAGGTGGCAGGCTGATAGAGCAGGGCACCATTGATGCTGCACCACAGCTTTGGCTCCTCTCCCCACAGCTTCCTGTCTTTTCCTCTCTCTACCTCCTCAGCCGCCCTTGCCAATTCAAAAGATGTGAAGACATCATAGATAAGCAAGCATAGAATACTGGGTAGAAAAAAAGTGAAATGATTAGATACGGAAGTGCCAACAGGATGGGAGACAAATGGGAGAATGGTTAGAGCAGTCACTCAAAGGTGCTGAGTTTCCATGATTTTAGAAGCACCTCAGTTTTTACAGATTTTCACCGATGTGATAGGAGTAGGGGGAGAGGTAGATCTGTGATTTCATCAGTATGAGAAATTCCCAGTGTAGAAACTCCTTCCACTAAGGTAGATCAGTAATTCACCTGCAATGAATAGTCTTACAAGAGTTGCCTGGGGGAACTGTGATGTTGATAAAGGCATTTTTCTCCTTGGTTCCAAAATAGTATGTGTCAGAGGCAAGGCTTGAACCCGGATCTTCCTAACTTCAAGGTTCCACTGCAGGTCAGTGTTAATTTGTTTGTTTGTTTGTTTGTTTTGGTCAATATAGTACAGCACTCTGCCTTCTGTGCTTCTCTTAGGAGTAGCTCTAATTGTAACCTGAAATATTGCTTCAGACCTTCCTCTCCAGTAGGTCCCTTTGGGCATTTTATGTTTATATACCTTGGTTATTAAGTAGGCTTTCAGTCCATGTGTTTGCGCTTTCATCCAGGCCAATCTGAAAGAGAGGCATGGGGAGAAGTATCATGATCATAGTCATTTTATGGTTGAAGCTCAGATAAGGTATTTTGTTGTTTTTAACTTCCTTAGCTGTGTGTGCTTACATTTAAAAGAAAGCTATTGAGTTTACCAGAGGGAAGTGTAATTCTTTGAAAAATGTCTGCCTTCCCAGCAATACCTCGATGTGTATAAGGTCAAAGAGACCTGACTTGGGAAGGAAATTTTCTAATCCAAGGAGACTGTGCAGATTTTATTGTCCCTGGCTTCTCAATATTCATTGTTTAAAGGACACCATTGGTTACTTGTTAATCATGGGGCTTTCGAATTCTTCCATCAGTGTGGGCATAGTCACTAATCAAATTGATCCATGGCCCTCGAGAGGAGTCACATCTGGATACCATAATCTCACAAGGTTGTTTTGCCATTTTGAAATCTAAGCCATTTCTCAGTAAAAGATATTTTGCCATTTGGCTCATAGCTGCTGAATGCTAAGTGGGATTTCTGTTAAAGTGCATGACTGACAGGTTTTAAAGCCAGCTTTACTATGTTTTTCTTCCTGTTTTCAATGTCATCACTTCATGGCTCCACTGAATACAACCTTTTGCAGGGGGAAATACAGAAAATGTTTCTCAGAACTTGATCTTTGTCACATGTTCACAATTTAAGTTAGACAGGTGCACCATTAGAAAAAATTTTCATCGTGACAGAAGTCTTTGATTGTGCCTGTTCTGAAGTCATCCAGTGAGGCAGCTCTGGATTTAGAGATAGATCTCAGTCTTCCCAAATTCAAGTACAGTTCTCATTCTGCTGTCAGACCATTCTGGTTTCTTCAACCAAGAAAATGTGTTGAAATAGAAAAGATAATTTTTCCCATTAAACTTATTGATTAGCTCTGTCAATACAAAGATTAGCTCTTTGGAAAGCCAGTGTATTTGCAATATTTGTAGTTACTCGGGGCCTTGACCTAGTGGTCAAGCTATAAAAACTTGGCTCGTTCGTTCTGTGTCAAATATGCTAACACCTGTAACGCCACCATGAGCACAGTAGACGGCACATGAATCTTAACTCATGATATCTGTGATGACTTTTCAGACTACATTCACATTTAGGGTAGCTTGCTTTTTGTGCAAGATGCTTATGTAACCCTTGGGCACTTCCTCCCTTATACATAGTCCCCCCTAAAAGCCATCAGCTCAAAACCACTTATGAGCCTCCACTGATGTGTTTTTTCATCAGCCAGCCAGAAGACACATTAGTTCAAAATTGTATTCTCCCACAGGTGGCTGCATCACCCGTGGTGAAAGACACACATGCAGAGGTCACATGTGTCCAGGAAACACATGGGGCAAACCTAGTCAGGAGTCCCCACAGCCAGGCTGCTTATGGCCAGGGCACGTTGCTGACCAGCGTGTCTCCCTATATCGTGCAGCAGAACATCCTGCCGATGTCTGCGGGTGCTCTTGAACCTCACATGTTTTTGCCTGCAGTTTGCAGGGTACTCACTGTCTTTCCGCTCTCTCCTGGGCATCTCTGCACGTCTTGTGTTTGCAGGGCTGTCCTCTGCTGCTGTTGGCGGGCCTTCAGCTCTTCAGGACCATCTGCTGAGCTGTCTGCCCCTATTACTGTGCAAGCCACTTCTTGACAAAGAAAAGCTGAGCTCTTCTAGTGCATAGCCATGGAGACTATGAACCTACCCCACTTGGGGCAGGGAGGGGAAAAAAGGGAAGGGAAAGACACCCAAAATGAGAGAATTCAGAAAGGGATGGAGAGCATTTCCACCACAGATGACAGCATCTGCTAAAGAACTTGGGCAGGAGATAAAATGTCATGTTGTTGTTTTTGTTCAGTCATTTCAGTCATGTCTGACTCTTTGTGACCGCATTTGGGGTTTCCTTGGCAAAGATACTGGAGTGGTTTGCCATTTCCTTCTCCAGCTCATTTTACAGATGAAGAAACTGAGGCAAACAGGGTTAAGTGACTTGCCCTGGGTCATACGGCTACTAAGTTTCTGAGGCCAGATTTGAACTCAGGAAGATGAGTCTTCCTGACTCCAAACCCGGCACTCTACCCACTGCACCTCCTAGCTGCCTGAATGTCATCTGGACAACAAGGAATAGTCCATTCTGGGTGGAGTCAGGTGTGGGAACTGGTGATAATATGTAGTAAGTCTAGAAAGAAGCTAGAACCATATAATGAAGTACTTTAAATGCCAAATAGAGTTTGCATTTTATCCTAAAAATAATAGAGGAGCAAATAAAGCATCTTGAGCAGGGGAGCGCCAAGGTTAGCCTCGTGCTTTAGCAATATCAGTTTGGCAGCTATACGAAGGATGGCTTGGAGAGGAGAATAACTGGATGAAGGGAGACCAATTAAGAAGGCTATGCCAGCAGGAGATCAGATGAGAGGCATTGAGGGTCCAGACTATAGGATGTTTATAGTGTGAGTAGAGAGAAAGAGATTGATGCAAGCAGGGGTATACTGGAGGCCGTTCATACTAGCTCACGAGCCAGTTGTTAAATTTTCAGTGTGAGCATTTACACCTCAGAAATTGGCAAATGCTACACATCAAGGCTTGATTTATTGTTCTGTTGGCTGTCTAGACTTAAGAAAGTAATAGAGAAAATGTTAATATTACATATTAAAGTGTGTCATGCATAAATAGTTTGGGGTTTTTTTTTGAGTTTTACGCTTATCAGCACACTACTAGATGCAAGATATGCTGAGGAAGTGAAATGGACAAGATTGGTCAGCTGATGTGATAAGGAGGATGAGTGAGAAAGTTAAAGTCAAGCGTGGCTTCTAAACTGCTAACATGAGGATTGAAAGAATACCCCTGAGAAAAACTGGGAAGTTATGAGTGGTGGTTTAAGGGAGTATATGCGTTTTCTTTGTTTGAGGTGGAACTGTCCATCCAGAATTTGGAAATGTAGGACTGAAGAGGGAGATGAGGACTAGATGTGTATATTTGAGAGTCATCTATATAAAATGATAGATAGAAGTTGAAAATATCATAAAAGGAGAGTGAGGAAGAGAACATAGGCAAGAGAACCATAATAGTCAGGACACAGATGTTGATTCTGCAAAGAAAATTTAAGAAATATTAATTTTACTGGTATGAGGAGACTCTTTGACCAGAGTCACAAAAACCCAGAAAGTAGACAGAAGGAAAAGAGTAGTCGACACCTCAGAGAATCCAACAGGGATGAGAACTAAAAATAGGCTGTTGTATATAGCAGTAAAGAAATTACTTGTGACCTTGAAAACATCAGGTGAGTGGTAGGGGCAGAAGCCAGATTCTAAGAAGTTGAGAAGTGAGTAGGCATTGGGAAAGTAGGGGCAAGGAGTGTAGATAGCTTTTTCTGGGAGTCTCATTATTGGGGGTGGGGGAAATAGAGACATAGGATGATCGTTTGAAGAAATAATAGGGTCAAGTGAAGGTTTTTAAAGTGTGGTAGAGATCTGGGCATTTTTGAAGGCAGGAGGGGAGAACCCAGTCCAGATAAGGAGAAGTTAAAACTTTGGGAGATAGACGGGATGCTGCTGTATAGTAAGCTACTGGAGGAGATGTCAGGGAGGGCGAGTTTGACATTAGCAAAGAGAAGGACCGTCTCTTCCTTGGAGACTAAACAACCTGAGATATAATGCAAAGGTGATTTGAAATGTGGAATTGGGGACGAGAGTCATTGGCCTCCATGTTTTTTCAATGAGTATGAAGAAGAGCCCTATGAGAGGGGAAAAAGGAGAAAAGTGAAGTATAAGGTATTTGAAAGAAAAGAATTTGACCCGAGATTGACCCATAGTCTCCGTCTCTTCCGCTGTGTTTTAGCGTGGTTTTCATTTACATAATGTTATCAATTCTGTAAATTCTCTGGGTTCTTCTCATTTCATTCTATCTGTTCACACAAATCTTCCCATCTTGTTTCTTAGGATAAATGGTTGGACTTATTCATAGCTCCACCAACAGTGAAATAGTCCACTGCCCCTTCAACATTGACTATCTCCGTGTTTTATCATCTTTGCCAGTTTGATGGATGTGAAGTGAAATTTTAGAAGTCGTTTTAATTTTCATTTCTCTAGTGATATGTACTACTTTTTCATATGATTGCTGATAGTTTACATTTCTTCTTCTGACAAATCCTCTTTTCTCTTGACCACCTATTTTTTAGAGAATGTCTCTTGGTCTTTTATTTGCATCAATTATACATAGATACACACATACACACATATAATAGGGGATAGGGATAGGGACAGGGCTTATAATTCCATTGACATAGTGATCTCCAGGTAGAAGAAATTACCTCTACAAATGAAAGTAGGCACCTTCTGTGCAACTTTTAGTCTTAGAGAATTTCCTAGCCCGTGGAGAGATTAAGTGAGTAGCCCAGGATGTGTCTAGAGCAAGACTTGAACTGAGGCCTTCTTGACTCTGAATCCAGCCCTAGTTCTGCACAGGCCTTCTCCCCCCCTCCCCATCCCCGTCCCCTTCTCCTTCCACTAAGTCATGGTACTTCACAGGCTTTTATCACAGATTTTGGATGATTTTTCCCATTTTATCTTCGTAGTCTAGTTGCATTAATTATATTTTCACAGAGCTTTACAGTGTTATGCTGTATAATTGAATTCATCTATATTATCTTTTATGATCCCTTCTATTACTTGTTTAGTTAAGAATTCTCCTTTTAACCATGTATCTGAAAAGTCTCTCCTTCTCCCCCACCCTCACTTCTGTATATTTAGATTGCAATTCTGTTTGGAGCCCTTTGTGATATTGCATGTAAGATGTTGGCCTAAATCAACTATTTCCCAACTTTCACAGGATTCTTGTTGAATTAGGGACTTACGTGCTGCCTATTTCCTACGTGTTATCATAATGTTCTATGTGTCATCTCATAATCATTGCTACTGTAACCATTTCTCTTGTCACAGAGGATTATGTTTTCTGGTGGGAAATAACCAACTGGAGTAGAAGGATACATAACAAGAATGCAGATACAAGCTTCTGTAATTGAGCAAATAATAAAAGATTGGAAGGAAAGTTAACGTTTTGTATAAGTAGGGATAATTTGTTTAAAATGCTTTTTTGAATTTTATATTTGGAACTTGTGGGTTTTCTGAGGAGACATTTTTAAAAAGGTAATAGTTAAGCCACAAAAACTGAGGAAAAAGCATTTAGAAATGAAAGCTACTTCTAAAAATTATCCCCAAAAAACCCTTTCTCTTCTCACACCCAGGATCAGTTTGGGAATGAGTCAGCTTGCTATGGGCTGGGCACTGTGCTAAGTGCTGGGGATGCAAAGAAAGGCCAAAAAAAAAAAGTTCCTGCCCTCAGGAAGCTAATAGTCTAATTAGAGAGACAACTAGAGCTAAGTCTTGAAAGAAACAAAGGAAATGAAGTGGAGGTGAGAAGGGGAAGCATTGCAGGCAAGGAGAGTGGCAAGTGTGAGTCAGTGGTGAAGATGATGCATGACCACCCCTTACTTTTTGTAAACTCCTTGAGAGCAGTTTCTCTGTCTCAGACCTCTCTGTCTCCCAACACTGAGCATCACCATAAGCATTAAATAAGTACTCAGTGAATGTTTGTTTGACAATGTGGATGTTTCTTCTCAAACAAGTAATCTGCTCCCTCCTGCAATTCCCACCAAAAAAGCACTCTAATTAACCAAGTAGGCTGATGACCAAGTGAAGGTCACTATCAGAGTCAGATCTGTAGAGGCCCACCATTCTAATGAGTACCTTGACTTGTTGACTGTTCTACTTAATATTTCTCTGCGTTATGGCTGTCAAATTCCACCTCTTTCTCCTTTAATCTATTCACTTTGCAGGTTTTGTTAGGCAAAAATATCTTTTCCCAGTTACCCATACGTCTCAACTGTGGCCATGCTTAATCATCTGTGGACCTCCAGTCATTCTTCTTCTTCCCCAATAAATTCACTCTCTGGCTTGTAGTGTTTCTCAACCTCTTCAATTTCCATTAGCAATCTACCTTTACCATACACAGACATGGCCATACCTTGGAACTCTATTCCAAGTCACACTCTCTCCATTTAGCTATATTTGCCCCAGATGGTGGGATTCCTGATTATGGTTGTGAGACCTGCTTTAATTTTATTTGTAGAGAAACAAGTAAAAATAACTATAATTTAGACTTTGATATCCAGATCCTTGATCCTTCTCAAAGGTTCTATCATATGATTTCTGTTTATAGAAGGCTAATAATAATAGAAATGGTAAGGTTGGAGCAACTTGGGGAAAAACATGCTTTTAAATATATTTTATTGGGGACTTTTATTAGTAAGGCTTTTTTCTAAGTATATAATTCAAATTTCTGCTTAGTTCAATTTTATGCAGAGTACTGCTAGGCATTAGAGAAGATATAAAGCATCATTTGTTACTTTTATAGAACGTACAATTTAGTTTGAGGATATGACACATGTACATAAGTAGAATGTTAAGTAATTTCTAACAGTGCATGAGGTACAAACTAGATTATTTTATCTAAGTGTTACTACTGTGGAGGTTTACTATTCAGTCTCCATCAGCTATTTGGCCCACTTTAAACTCCTTCTAGAAAACCCCCAACTATGCTTTACTCCTATATCCTCCAAACAATCCTTCTGGCAACATGAGTAAATGAAAGATAACCTTCTGGATGATGGGCAAACATGGTGATGGAAATAGCTGCATCAACAGATGCGTTCCCTTGACATCTTCAAAAGCTAGGTGTGGGGGAGAAGGGATTCTTTTTTAGGGTGCAGATTAGATTAGAGAGACTCTCAGGTCCCTTTCAATGCTCAAATTCTCTGTGACTTAATCCACCTGGATTTCAGCCCAGCCTATGACACCCTCTCAGACCATCTTTGTGTCCTGACAGGACAGCTGGGTGGGTCCAGTTGGTTGAATGACTAGACTCATTAGTGAATTTAGAACTAGAGACTGGAAGGCCTGGCCCTGTTTGAGTCAACATTTTTTATTAGTCTATGTACATGAAGACTTAGGTGGCAATTTTTAAAAAATCAATTTGCAAATGGCATGAAAATATTGGCAGGTTAAAATTACAACCAAATATCATAAGATGAAATTTAATTTGGTTAATTGTGACATCCTATACCTGGGTGCAAAAGTTTTTTTTTTTTCCTCACAAGTACAAAATGGGAAAGGTGTAGCAAATGTATCTCACATGAGAAAGATCTAAGGTTTTAATGGGTCACAAACTCAATAAAATCAGTAGTGAGATAACAGCCAGAAAAAGCTAATCTAATAAGTGACTTCATTGAACGGGATGATTTTTAAAGACAGGGAGGTGATACTCTCGTGATATTTTTGCAAGGGTAAAATGCACTCAGAATATTCATTTATGACAAGCTAACCAAAGGTCCCAAAGTTATTATTTGACTGTAATTCATTCATCATGCTTAGTGTGTAGCTTGTGCGTGACAGAATGGAGCTTTGCAGCTGGAGCTATACCTTTGTTACCTACGATCATAATGATTTTTTTTCTTCTCCTTGTTTTATGTTATATGAGATCTAATAACCATGCTATTCACAATTTTGTTTCATTTGCTACGGGGATGCTGAACAGTGATGGAAGTATTGGATTCTCACTAGGTTTAAAGCCTTGGAATTAATTTTGCTGATGGAAAGGGTTGAATATGTGAAGAGGCCCAGCTGCTCTGTAGAGTACATTAGGATTAAAGAACACAGGAATTGGGGTAGGGGGGATAGTATAGATATAATGGGAAAGCAATTATACTCTGTTTCCTGGTGAAGTGTTATGTTACTATAAGAAAATAGTGAAAACTTAGTTTCCAGATGTAACAACTCAGAATGTGTCTTGAACATTCGGTTTTATTATGGTGATGGGTATTAAAATCATATCCAGAAGTGCAGAAATTGTTCATCACAGCCCATAGAGTTGTGCCTGAAATATACAGTCACTTAGGAGTCTTCATGAAAATCTTTTAAAAATAAACAATCACAATCATACTATGTAAATCTCCTACCAGCTAACCAGAAAGCTACCTTAAATGTTCAGTAACTGTAAGATTCGTGCAATTACAATTGGTACAATTTGTATTCAAAATGAGACACTGTAAAGTGTGTTTATTGGACTTGTAAGACTCCAAGTATTTGATTTGCAATGCTGTACAGGTTCTTATTGTCATTGATTTTTATAGATACAGAAGAAAAAGAACACATTTTCATTTGAAGTCCCCATATTTAAAATTATATATGTTATTGATCCCTTTTCTTTTCCAATGTGAAGTTAGGGAAAGAAACTACAAATACTCCTATGAGTTTTTTGTTTGTTTCTTTGTTTTATTGTAAGTCTCAGCATCTATCTTTTTAACAACTTTCCTTTACAGATTTTCTTTCATTTGGTGACACACAATTTTTGAACAGAGATTTAAACTTACAATAAATAGTCTGTAGCTTACTCCTGATTACCCATGATATTACACTAGAACTAAGTTGTCAGGCACTCCGCAGATAATCAAAAGGAGGGAGAGAGAGAAAATTTGAGACGGAATCTAAATTATATTTTGTGTGTGTGTGTGTGTGTTTAATTTGATTTTTTTGGAGTATATTTGCTTTCTTGAAAAGCAAATGTCTGTCTTCCTTTCTTGTGAACATTTATAGGTTAAAAAGTTAGAGGAACTGTTAAATGAGATAGTATGTATACTAAATGCTTTTGAAATAGAAGTAGTGGAAATTCAATGGAAGTATTTGGGAGTTCTTAATAATTTGGGCCTTGTTGTGGTAGTGAAGAAAAAAACACTGAAGTGAGCATTTAATTGTACTCTCTAGAATGAAAGGACACAGAGAAAAATGTAACAGAAGTAATATTTTAAAGATAGTTTTTGGACTAATTTTGTACTTTTTGTAGTGACAGCAGGCAAGTTCAGACTTAAAGATGGCCCTATGGTGACCTAGGCCATCTCACTAGATCTTAAACTGTTTTTTTGTTTGTTTGGTTTTGGTCGTTTTGAGAGTTGGCTGTCCAAGCTACTCTGCAATTTATATTTGAAAGTTGTTGACAGATTTGTGTATTGTTTGGTTGCCAATCTGAGAAAAATGAAGACTGCTAATAAAAATTCACTTTCTTCCTCTACATGAAAGTTTTGGATAATAATGATGATGATTGATATTGGTGAAGAGAAAACCCCAATTAAAATAGAACCGTAATCTCCATCTAACAAGTGAAAATTATCTTTTTTTTTTCCTCCAAGAGAAATGGTTTCATTTGTTTCCTTAATCCATTTCAACTAGTTTGTCTAAAACCACTCATTCATTTGAACAAGTTTGATGTCCAGTTCAGGACTGTTTTTCTCTTACTGTTTAAAGATTGTGTTGATGTATAACTGTTGTATTTTGTGTTTGGAATTGTAAGGTTCTTTTTTTACTTTTTATTTTTAATTTAACTCTTTGTTTTACAGATGAGGGCAGGAGTGCAGTTGAGCATGCAGGTGGTGCCCAAATTGTAGTTGACCATCTCAGGTCACTGGGCAGTAGCACAGACCCCGCCAGTGAGAAGCTCTTGACTGTCTTTTGTGGCATGCTGATGAACTATAGCAATGAGAATGGTAAACAAAACTCCTGAAAACTTGCTTTATCTCTGGGGGAAAACAAGATTAAAAAGCATCCTCATTCAAATGAAAAATCCAAACAAAAGAATTGCAATATGCAATCAAGAATTCATAGGCTACATTATAAAATTACAAGATTCTATTTGAGATAAAATAATGTTTCCAAAATGCAAAAATAGACTTACATTAATTATGGACTGGGTTTTTTAAAGGTTACTTCATGATACTAGTCAGTGATCTTGATCTTTCTTATATACAAGTTTACAAAATCAGTGATAAAGTTCCATCATCTAAGTTACAGAATCCATTTAGTCTTATAGTTGGAAAGGACACGAAAGATTATGGAGTTACTCAATTTAAAAAGTTGTTTTCTTAATTTAGCATATTGCTTTGATGAACAATTTTTAGATATATATATATTTTATAGCTGGATATAATGATTGGTCTTAGAAAATGATTCTATTTAGGAATATAACCATTAGGTGATAAATTTTTCTGGTCATAGCAACTCATGAAGAGCCAATTCACTAGTACTATTAAAATCATGAATTATATGACTAGAAGTCATGGAAAGGATGACCATGTCAATGAAATCATAGATTTTAATTGGATATCAGAGTAGGAAAGAGGTAAAAATTTCAATTTTAAAATACAAGTAAACTTCATAAAATTTATATTTTAAAAATCCCAAGTATCTTATGTTATATTTACTATATATCTGTTTCCAACTTTCATTCTTAAAAAAAAAATTTGAAAAATCCATCCTTCATAGAGTTGCTAAAGTGATTTTCTCAAAGCACAGGTCTGATCATGTCACTTCATAAACTAAATCCACTGCAGTGGCTCCTTATTACCTCTAGGGTCAAAAATACACTCCTTTCGCAGGTAAAACTCATCATAGCCCGGCCCAGCCTCCTTCCACATCACCCATCTACATACCCTACATTCTAGCCATCCTGGTGTGCTCACTTCATTTTCAAGCTCCACATCTTTGTGCTGGCTGGCTGTCTCCCTGCCCTCTCTCTTCACCTCTGCTTCTAGGAGTCTGGGGCTTCCTTTAAGACCCACCTCAGGTGCCACCTTCCACAGTAGGCCTTTCTGGGTTGCCCAAGCTGCTGGTGACTTTCCTGTCCAAGGTCACTTTGTATCTGCTTCATATGTCTATCTTTCTGATCTATCTATCTGTCTATTTAACTATCTGTCTGTTTAATCTATCTATGTTCATATCTGTCCTATCTATATTTATCTATAAATGCTGTAATTATTTACATGCATGTTATTTTCCTCAGTGGAACATAAGCTTCATTAAGGGCTTATTTCACTTTTGTTTTTGTATCTCCAGCACTTAGCTCACTACATGACACATAGTAAGTACTTAATAAGTGCTTGATTGATTGGTCATATATTTATCAAACATGTAGATAATAGGAAAGTTTTCAGTTAAATTGTTTTCTCTATTTTCTAATTAGGTAGCTTCAAATAGCACTAATAACTTTTTCCACTCTAAAAGTACATGATTTCTAGGCTATTGAAGTACTTTTATACTCAGTGTCTTTAAATTTTGAATTTCATAAGATGTACATGTGGTAACATAAAGATGAAAATTCGTAGGTAATCCACAAAGATTATCTCCCACCTTTCAAATCTGACATGATAAAAATTAGCAGCTTTAACTGATGCACCTTCCTTTGTTTCCTTCTACCTTCTAAGCTGATGTTGAGCAAGAGATGAGCAAGACTCTAGATAATCCACAAAATGGACAATTGGCCCATGAATAATTGAAAGCTGACCACAAAATATATGGACCTGAGATACAAATAAGAAACTGGCAGTCAATTATTCATGCTATTTCCATTTCCTTTGAACTCCATTTGGATTTGTGCATATGGAGAAATAAGCCAAGAGTTAATTGCCAAAACAAGAGAAAAAGGGAAAAAACCAAAAGATCATCACGGTAACTAATGCAATATTGGGAGAAAATAGGCTTATTCTGCATGAAAGATGGTTCTTTGCTCTGTGACTGAGTAACATGTTTAGAAAACATACAGTAGCTCATTTGCTCAACATTTTAAAATGGAGATGAGCTTCCCAAAGCCATTTAGAACACTTTCCCAGAGGTGCCAATGAGAACATAATGTAGAAATGTGCTCAAATGGTAGCATGCCTGCAAGACAAGTCGATGACTTCTAGGGGCCATTTCACCCATGGAATAAAGATGGTGCTCCAGTGGCAATGTACTGAGTACTAAGTAGAGAATTAGTGAGTTCATAATCTGCTTTAATAGCTTTTTTCCAATATGGAAATTACTCTGTTGAAATAATTTTAAGCTTATTTGGAAAGTTACATTTTACCTTTTTGGATCATATTTAAATTATAGTGTGAAGTGAAATATAATGCAGATTCCAAGTTAAGCTTTCAGAGTTTTGAAAGGACGATTTAGAAAGAGTTTAGTGTTAAATTTATTATTACAAAAAGCAAGTACTCCCGTCCTGATTCCCCCTCTTCTCTCTTTTGTTTCTTTGTTCTTATATGCTTTTTGTATTTAGGTTAGCAGTTTGTGAGATAATTTGTTGTCTCTTTACACTGTTTTTCAATGTAATTTTTTTTATGTTCTACACTATCCATATTGAACAGTTTTGCTCTAGTGTCTACCATTTTACCTAAAGGATTTGATGTAAAGTGATTTTCCAAATCAAATCTCTAGTCCTCCTTACCAGTTACTAAACTATTCTATGTACCTGGAAGAGACTTCTCTACCAATAGAACTCTCAGAAATTAAGGACCTGATATTTATTAGCTCTCCTCCAGGAAGTTTCTCTTTAAATACACTCATTATTGCCTTCTTGTGCAAAACATAGATAGATAGATAGATAGATAGATAGATAGATAGATAGATAGATAGATAGAT
>NW_020954599.1:903655-907338 GCF_900497805.2 Vombatus ursinus | reverse complement strand
GATAGATAGATAGATAGATAGATAGATAGATAGATAGATAGATAGATCAAAAGAAAGAAAGAAAAAAAAATGGGGCACTTACTAAGTGCTTATTATGTGACAAGCACTGTGGATACAAATATAAATAAGAAAACAATATATAAAGTGAAGGTATCCAGGATGTGGAGAAGACAGAAGGATGAGAAAGGAGTAAAGTTCTCCTGTGGGAGGTAGTTGCCATTCCAGTAAGAGAGAGGCCTCAGGAGCAAGAGAACATAGCTGATGAGGTGGAGACCCTTGAGAACATATCCAGCTTATCCTAGTTTAAGTAAAGAATATTTGCATGACAGTTGCTTGTTCTAACATAGAAAATTAATTTTACCACAGACCTATCAGGAGTCTTATTTGTAGCTAAGAAACTGTCATTTCCTGTTGTTCTCTAACCAGAATGCTTATGACAATGAAAGTATTAAAATTGGCTGGAAGAGTCATCAATGTAACTTTTCTGAAAAAAAAAGCAAAACACTTCTACCCTTTGGCTTTTTGTCCCCTTAATGGATAAGGCCCAGATAATAATTTAGGTCTAGGTTCTAGTCTGGGCATTGGTTGACTTAATGACTTGGGCAAATCCAATTTCTGAATCTATCAAATGAAACTTTGTTTATATAAGTCCTCCCTACTTGAGAAGTAGGTTGTGAAAATGATAATATATAGTCAAGGTGCTATGAGCCCTTTAGATCCTCCAGAAGTCTAAGTCTCGGGGCAGCTAGGTGGTGCAGCAGATAGAGCACCGACCCCAGAATCAGGAGGACCTAAGTTCAAATCCAGTCTCAGATCAAATACTTGACACTTACTAGCTGTGTGACCCTGGGCAAGTCACTTAACCCCAATTGCCTCGCCAAAACAAACAAACAAAAAAAAAGGAGTCTAAAGTAGTAATCGTAGTGTTATAATGTCTAGTTTCCAACAGACTCAAGACTCTTCCCAACTATTTAAGCAATTGAATGAGGAATGTGTTCTAGCGACACCACCTGTCTGCTATTTTACAACTTATGCAGAAGCAATAGATGTGGTCCTAGAAATGCAGCATCATTCAGCAGATATTGAAGTGAATACTATGTGTGTAAATCATATTTTGGTGAATTAAATCCTAATAAAATGCAATTAGATAGCTATATAAAAGAACCCTATAGTGAATCCTCTCAAGTAAATAATCATCTCTAATTTCTCTTCAACGTTTGTTCAAGGTTGAAGTACTGTGCTTGGTTCTAGGGCAGATATGAAGGTAAATCAGGCACAGCCCTGGCACTCAAGGAGTTTATAATTTGGTAGAAATGAAAAGGTATGTATTGTAGGTAATAAATACATATATGATAAATAGAATATTATAGGCTGTAAGAGAAGTACATGATCCTGTAAGTTCAGATAAGTTAGGGTTTTCTTGTGTAGTTGGTACAGTGGATAGGGCACTGGGTTTGGAGTCTGCAAGACCCAAGTTCAGATCTTGCCTCAGACACTGTACAAACATGGGCAAGTCACTTAACTACAATTAACGTCTTAGCTTCAGTTCCTCCTCTGGACAATAAGGGAGTTGGATTCAATAACCTCTAAGGTCCCATCCAGTTTTAAATCTGTGAATCAAATCAACAAGTATTAAATGCCTACTATGTGCCAGGCACGGTGCTTATGGAAACCAAGAAAGGCAAAAACAGCCCCAGACCTCAAGGAACTTTCAATCTAATGGGGGGGGGACATCATGCAAAGGATATGTAAAAATAAGATACCTACAAGATAACTTGGAGCTAATGTCAAAAGGAATAGCATTGAGTTTTCTTAAAGTAAGACATCTTTATATTTCATTTTGGAAAAAAAATTATTGATACTCATTAAGTTCACAATAAAAACCAAAATCTTTTAAAAGAACCAACTAACTAAAAAGAGGAAAAAGTTCTATGCAACCTCCAAAGGGACTTTAGAATTCCATTCAGGAAAGAGAGAGAAAGAGATACCCTGTCCTCAAGGAGCTTACATTCTATTGAAGAATGTAATTGTATTTTCCTTACAATCTGTAAGGAAATACAAAGTAATTTTGGGATGGCATAGGTAGGGCAAGCATTGTCACCTTGGTGGGGAGACATTTATCATTTTGCCGTGCAGCTAAGGAGAGTATCTCTGGTGTTTATTATCCTGCTTGAGACGGGCTTCATTCAGTTTATTCATTAAGCGACTTATTTTGGCTCCACAGTGAAGCAATGCCTAAAACCTCCTTTGTGGTCACTTTCACCCCCATCGCTTCCTCTGTCATTTTATGCCTGTGTATATTTGTTCCAAAATGTCACAACAAAATGAAAAATACAGTCATCACTGGGATGTCCAAAGAGCGAGCGGTGCTTTGTGGCCCTAGACCAATCACTAAACTCCTCTGTTCCCCGGTATCATTATTTGTCACAGAAAGGGGTTGAAGAGTTGATGCTGTAAGAGTTCCACCACTTCTAAATTGTGAGCCCATAATCCATTTTTAAATATGGTGCTGTCTTGCACAGAGGTGGCACTCCAAATCATTTGTTGATTGATATTTTTATGTTTGTCTTCTATACCTCCACATAACAAATGTCCTTCATGCTAAGCAATATGCCTTCTCTAGTAAGTTTTCTTTTTTAAGTCCCTCCTCATCTTTTCTGTTCATGGGTAGACATGCTTTCCAGCTGTACTCCTTTTTTCAAACAGCTTATTGCAATTGAATGTACTGAGTTGTGTGTTCGTTGCTGTCTGTCTGTTAGAACTTAAAGGCCTTTTGTTTTGGGGGTAAATCCAACTGTGGATTTGTTTTTTCTTTTTTTTTTAAAAGAGGAAGAGTGTTCTGTTTACAAAGTATCATCGTGGTAAATTCTGGATTTTTCTCATGTGCATGAAACAGAAACTTTATGGTTAATAATTAAAACAATATTTCTTAGATCAAAAATGTAACCCACGTGGAGATTTGTCACAAATGTTTTTGAAAAGAAACACTTTACTATAGAAAGTAGAGCCTATGTTCTTGTGTTTCCTGCTCCATCTAATAAATCAGACAGATTAGACTAATTTAGTTATAGATATGGCTGTATTGATGGTGATGATAATATTTGTACAGATGGAGAATTTGATGTCTGGGCCATTTTAGAAAGCCATATCATAAGAGAAGCTGTGAACAAAAAAACGATCTTGAGCAGGTGAACCTTTGTGAATATTGCTAATGACATTCGCCTACTACTTATCAAATATACATTGAACTTTAAGAGACTGCCCAGGTTGCTTACTGAAATTTTTCATGTTGAATATTGTTTAAAATGAATAGGACAATGGCTAGAACTTGGGGCTTTCTTAATTGTTACACAGATGCCTCCTGCTTTGAGTTAATATATTCTTAAGAAGTTTATGAAATTCAGAATTTGTAAATTGAATTACTTAAAACAGATAGACTAGTAACATTAAGCGGCCTTTGTAGTGTGAATGCATTTATAAAGCAAAGAATCATTTTTATGTAAATAATTCTCCCAGGTGAATTTTTGTAAGTCTCAATTTTACAGGGGATTTACCTTATAATATGTTAACCTGACATATAGGTGGTCTTCTTTTCCTCCTCCTCCTCTTTCTTCTTCTTCTTCTTCTTCTTCTTCTTTCTTCTTCTTCTTCTTCTTCTTCTTCTTCTTCTTCTTCTTCTTCTT